>NC_074716.1:23296512-23396512 GCF_947242115.1 Biomphalaria glabrata
CACAGATAGATAGATAGATAGATAGATAGATAGATAGTCACAGACAGACAGACAGATAGATAGATTGATAGATAGATAGATAGATAGATAGATAGATAGATAGATAGATAGATAGATAGATAGACAGACAAAGACAGACAGACAGATTGATAGATAGATAGATAGATAGATAGATAGATAGATAGATAGATAGATAGATAGATAGATAGACAGACAAAGACAGACAGACAGATTGATAGATAGATAGATAGATAGATAGATAGATAGATAGATAGTCACAGACAGACAGATAGATAGATAGATAGATAGATAGATAGATAGATAGATAGATAGATAGATAGATAGTCACAGACAGACAGACAGATAGATAGATAGACAGACACAGACAGACAGACAGACAGACAGACAGACAGACAGATAGATAGACAGACAGATAGATAGATAGATAGATAGATAGATAGATAGATAGATAGATAGATAGACAGACAAAGACAGACAGACAGATTGATAGATAGATAGATAGATAGATAGATAGATAGATAGATAGATAGATAGATAGATAGATAGATAGATAGATAGACAGACAAAGACAGACAGACAGATTGATAGATAGATAGATAGATAGATAGATAGATAGATAGATAGATAGTCACAGACAGACAGATAGATAGATAGATAGATAGATAGATAGATAGATAGATAGTCACAGACAGACAGACAGATAGATAGATAGACAGACACAGACAGACAGACAGACAGACAGATAGACAGACAGACAGATAGATAGATAGATAGATAGATAGATAGATAGATAGATAGATAGATAGTCACAGACAGATAGATAGATAGATAGATAGATAGTCACATACAGACAGACAGATAGAAAGATAGATAGATAGACAAAGATAGATAGATAGATAGATAGATAAATAGATAGATAGATAGATAGATAGATAGATAGATAGATAGATAGATAGATAGACAGACAAAGACAGACAGACAGACAGATTGATAGATAGATAGATAGATAGATAGATAGATAGATAGATAGATAGATAGATAGATAGATAGATAGACAGACAAAGACAGACAGACAGATTGATAGATAGATAGATAGATAGATAGATAGATAGATAGATAGATAGATAGTCACAGACAGACAGACAGATAAATAGATAGTCACAGACAGACAGATAGATAGATAGATAGTCACAGACAGACAGACAGACAGATAGATAGATAGATAGATAGATAGATAGATAGATAGATAGATAGACACAGATAGATAGATAGATAGATAGATAGATAGATAGATAGATAGATAGATAGATAGATAGATAGATAGATAGATAGACACACCCTCCCCCCAGTGCTACTAGAACAAAGGTAAACTGTTTATATGTTGGAAGTCCAGAGCAGACGCTGTTAAGGGAACCATATGGCCAGATGAATGACACATCACATTGGAGATGTATACACCAGGGCTAAATTGTCGGTTGTGCAAGCAGCCAGATACTCACTGTAACCGGATGTAACTGTGAAGTGATACAAGAGCTTAGGTGCGTGTGCATATTTAGGGCGGGGTGGGGGGTCTTTCTTGGGAAATAGCTGCACCCCTGTCTGACAGGGAATGGTTAGCCAACTTAAGTAGACTTTCTGCTAGTTATGCTTTGTCGAATTATAAGCTAGAAATTGGTAAATTTTAAATCTGTATGACTAGAACTCTAGATGTGTCGATGCGTGTTTGGCAGGAATTGATTTTTAATTTTGTAATGTAATTAAATCTCCCCTTCCTTTGACTTTAAGTTATATACATAATACCCTATACCACATAATACCCTATACCACATAATACCCTATACCACATAATATCCTATACCAAATAATACCCTATACCACATAATACCCTATACCACATAATATTCATGTGGAAATGAAAATACTTTTTAAATAGAAACTAGAACGAAATTGTGTGTGTGTTTTAGTCGTGTGCAGTGGAAGTGTGCAGCTGGATGAAAATGGATATTTAAAAAAAAAAAATGGTTTCTTCGGAAAAGTTTATGAGTCTGAACCTTGTTGTTACCAAATAATGAATGTTTAAGGAAATATTTCATGTAAGAAGGTTTGAATAGAAAAATTGAAAATGTTTTCCACAGAATGATTAATGAGATTATAAACTAGATAATAAAAAAATTTTCTAAGTAAATCCAAGAAATAAATCTATGTGTGAAATCTTGCTTGAGATCCTAGAGGCTAGTTATTTGACTTTGGTTATTTCAAAACCTAGTTTTTAGAAGTCTACAAGTTTTGTCTTTTTATACGATACTCAAGCATCTTTAGCAAAACCTCCAGACAGAACAACTAAATGACTTCAAATGTAGCGGGACTCACAAAGTCTCCAATGTCCAGTCCTGTGGTGCCCATATTTGATTTGTTGTTGCACCATTCCACCTGCTCTATGACGTGCACTATATTTTTATGTGTAATGTTATTTCCATGTAATAAATCTCACGCGGACTAATTTTATGTCTAGACACGAGTGTCCATGTCTCTCAGGCACAGGTCAAACTTCACATTCAATTGGACCCCACGGGAGACACCCCTGCACGCGCTTTTGATTTTATGACCGATAAGTTATAACAGTATACATGTCATACTAAACCATATCAATTATTTTGACAAGATAATGACAAGCTATGACGTACTACGTTCAGTGAGTAAAGGGATGCAATCAAGTAGATCTACGTGGCTAACTTTTAGTAGAATGGTTTCAATTTTAATGATACTTAAAATCCATTCTTTGCACTTTTATGAGTCTGTGAGTAGCAAACACCGGGAGTTTGTATGCCGAATTATGTTTACTTTTACACATAAGAAAATGGTTTAGTAGTTTTATAATTGAATGAACTATTTTGGAAAATAAAAAAATAAAATTAAGTGTTTTTTTTACTAGCTATGATGATTCAGATTTTATTTTTATATCTAAAAAGGTTAATGTGATTATAAACTAGTAAATAAAATAATATGTTGTTGTTTTTTTTCATTTGCTGGTGTCACGTGCTAGATGCGCGTATCAGTGAGTAACAAAAGATGGAGCGTGTCTTATTTGTAAGGTATTGATCTTAAAGACCTTTTCTTATGTTTCCAGAAACTCTCGCCCCCCCCCCTCTCTCTATCTGTATTTAAATGAAAGATTAAGAGCAGTTCTGTTTGAAGAGGGCCAAGTCTGAGTGAAGAGAGCAGCTCAACTTTGAAATGATGACAATGGCTGGAAAGATGAAAACATAATCACAGCTCAATGTCTCTGGACCACCACCAGATCTCGAGCAAATGCAGCAGAAACTTCAAACAGAAACAGATGATGAGCAGGACAGTCTTCTCGACATTATTGTGCAATGGTTCTCAAATGTTTACTCATCAAGATAATTCATTAGGATTCTGTAGTAGGATACTGTATTATACTGTAGTGGAGTAATGTATTATGCAGTTGTGGGGTACTGTAATATACTGTAGTGGGTTAATTTATTATACTGTAGTGGGGTAATTTATTATACTGTAGTGGGGTAGTGTATTATACTGTAGTGGGGCAGTGTATTATACTGTAGTGGGCTACTGTATTAAGAAGCAATGTTAGGATACTTTATTACGTACCCTATTGGTTTACTGTATTTGGAAACAGTTCTTGCATACAGTATAGGGATACAGTGTTGCTCTATATAGAAGTGTATTAGTGTATAATAAATCCTGTGAAATAGTACATTGCATAATTGTGTCAAAGGTCAAGGTCACTTTTGGATATAACGAAAATCTAGAATCTTTCGTTTTCTAAAAGACTCTCCCCCCCCCCCCCGATCGCTTTGTGAAAGCTTCTTTCTTTTTATTTCGTTGATATGGCCACACATTCACTTTACATACTTAACTCTTTCTCTCCTAATTGACGATGCCAACGTTGATTATACCCCATTAAACAAAAATGGATTTTTGGATTTATAAACTTTTGTTTGTGTTGTGTAAAAAGAGCTGGCATTCTCCTATAATTCGATACCGAGTATAACGTTTTCTGATAACAAACAAAAAAGTTTAATCCTAACAGGATAGTGAAATACAAATGAGCAAAACAAATAATACTATCGGAACGAGGAAAATAATTACGGAGAGAAAGAGTTAATAAAAATCACAAATTTCCAGGACTAGGCTCAAAACCACGAGCTGACAGACCTAGAGGCCAAGCACCTTCATCTTGGTTGGGGGATACAAGAGAGGCGGCTTTAATAAAAAGGCGGCTTAACAAACGTTTTTATTCTCATTATATTTGGATAAAAATTAATCATTCATTAATCATTCATTAATCATTCATTAATAACAACAAGAGAATTAGCAACGTGTTTTTTTATAACGATCAAAGATGACAATGAAATGGCCTGGACTTTGAACATTCTACGGGGCAGTGATGTCTAGGTTTAGGAACAAAAAAAAAACCCAATCAAACAAACCTGTTTTTTTCCCCCAGGTTTATAAAATACGTAAAAGAAAAGAGCTACAGGAAAACGAATGAAAACAGACATTATGGAGGAAAGAAAAACTCAGCAAAAACCCAGAACTCATTAAAGCCAACACTTGGGAACAAAACTGACTGATGTGCCAGCTCATTAAACAAAACTGGCCAAGAAAACACAAAAAAATCGGAATGAGAAAGAAACGAAACAGGAGACGACAACACCGTGAAATGAAACCAAGAGAGAAAAAAAATATACAGAAATTGAGTTCATATAAAAACATTAATTCAAATGTAAAAAAGAAAAGATAGGGTTCAAATATAAAAGCATAAAGATATGAAGAGTTGAAAGAAATATATTTGGTATGAAAAAAATATAAAACGAAACATAATTATCTTTAAGTTTTAATGTGGCCTAACAGAAGGAGCTCTTCAAACAGAGAGAATAAAACTTTGAATATGTTCAAATGTGAGGCAGTTGGCGATTTTAAAACGGAAACTAACTTTGAACAGATCACAACTAGAAAACTAGAAAGTCACAACATTGACAACAAAGCATGGCACCCGAAGCGGATGTTATATCATGGCTACGACAAATTGTAAAATGGGCTGATGTTGACAAGAGATTCTCTTTATCGCGGCACTCCCCCAAAGACTTGGGGCCTTGGACGTAGCCCCACTCGCTAGCTTTTAAGGCCCCCCCCCCCTTCTGCATGGCACGACTACAAGTCGATTTACTTGGAATATTCTGTACATCAAGCTGAACATAGACTGATGATATGCACACAATTTACGACCTATCTGGGAAATATAAACGCACATATAAAGCTAAAAAACAATGCAGTATCTTGCTCCACATACTTCGTGCAGAAAAAAAAAATCTATTCGTAATAGTGGGCTTTCAAAATCTTAATGTTCGTCCCCGAATAGTCTTTCACTAGAAGTTCAAATGAACAAGATGATCATACACTGGAGGCAAGGGAGATAAGAGAGATCGTGAAGACAGGGCAATGCTAGGAGGCCATCAACAGTGTGCAGCCATCAACTTGATATCAAAGAAGGAAGAAATGGATAGAAACAATGCCAAATACTACAGAAAGTGACTAGACAATAAATAGGTACTTACCGCTTTAATTATTTGTTCCTTTAGTCCATGTACTGTTTCAAAACAAGAATATATATCCCATGCAGCTTCAAACTCTCACAGTTTAAGGTCACTTAGATCTACTTCCGATCTGGCCGAGCTTAGTTTCTGTTCTGTCTAGCTGGTTATTGGTACGATGTTTGTGTTAAAGCCTTCAGGTAAACAAACACACACACACACACACACACAGATTCTACCTGGTAAAGAAAAAAAAAGTCAGTGAACAACAACGAGAGAAAACGTCCCATTAACGACTTCACGGTCACAACCCACCATTCTGTGTCTGGGTACTTGCAACTACACACGAGAAGTCTTGACTCAATACCAGAAGCAAGCACTTCATTGTTTTATAATTTTACCATTGGTGTAAAGGAGTACAGGCAAATGTATATTTAAATAAACAGAAAAAAAAACAACTCTGAAAATGTAAACAAGACAAACTTTTAGAACATGACATGAGTCATTAGTCAATCAAAGTATCTGCTTCATCTCTTGAACTACTTGGTGCTGGTTTTTTTACAAATCTTATACCAAATCACCCTGTCTGTCTGTCTGCCTGTCTGTCTGTCTGCCTGGTACAAAGTCTGAAAAAGTTATTTCTCCCACTTCCCATTCTCGGATCAAGTTGAAACTTGACACAATTATTCATTGTTCCAGAAAAAAAGGAATAAAAAACAAAACACACTTAACCAGTTATTTAATTAAATAGTAATTAAAATATAAAAAGATATTTTAATAAATTGATTAAAAAAAAATAAATCTAAACCGGGTATCGACACCGTCAGATGAGTGAACGTTCTTAGTTACCGATTCGGACAGTGGCCATTCATACTTTTGCAGTTATTTATTAATATTATCATTATATGGACATATAAATCTAAGACTAGACCTAGACTTCTGATGTAGAACTCGTAAGGTCTAGTCTAGATCTACTTCTTACAGTGGTGTGTCCAAAACAACAACTTTGTTTACCTGATAGGCGGCGTTTAGAAATATGTACAAATGTTCCAAAAGTATTTAAAATAGTATAGTAGACTAGTTGGTGTGTACTAACACAGAAGATTAGCTTAACTTAGGTGCCGGTGATCTTTCGGGTTTGCCATTTAAGGGACTATCAGATAGCTCCTAGTTCTAAAATTACTATGACATTTATAAATGCAGTTGATACTATTCTTTCGCTAAACGTTGGCTATGATAACAAAATAACAACAACCTTATATCACTGACGTCTTTAACAATTTGGGCCTCGGTTACATATAAAATTCCTCACGTGGCCTCTTACCAATACAAAAAATGGCCTTGAGTTCAACGGGACCAATATTCTGCTTCTCATTATGTAAGGTATTAGTGCCGTACAACGGTAGTTTTAAACTTTTAAAGGGCACAGCATAATGGGCCGGATATGGCTCGCAGGCCTAAACTTGAGTATCACCGTTGTTTGTGTCATCAGCCCCATAGACTGCTTATTTTTAACTGGAAATTATACCATTTTTTGTATTCACGCTAACGTTCCAATAAGGCTATCTAGGATTGACGTAGGGTAGGCCAAGTTGTAATTGATACATTTCATGGTCAAGACATGAGCTACGTATTGCAAGGTCATATTTATTAATGCTATAAGCTAGTATTTCCTTCTGGTAAGCTTTTATTTAAGTACGGTAGGCAATACAAACAATGTTTGCCAATAGCTCTCATCTCTGTTATGCTATTCCAGCTCTTCCAATACAGGCCAACATTGTTATGTAGATTTAGCCGACACCGGAAGCACCAGTGTCCGCAGGGTCAATAATAGGATGTACACCCAGAAAGAAATGTATTTTTATCTGCAATGTTGATTTACCAATTCTTTTTATAGTTGTGAATGTATTTTTAGAGGATTCTCATGAGACAGGCAGACTTAAATAGGACGTTACAATGTCAAGGTCACCACAGCCAGGATGATAACACAAGCCCAGTGAAGGATATAAATAGATTAGCACCCCCCCCCCTTTTTAAAAAAACACAATCCAAAACGTAGCTACAAAGGAATGACCATTACAATCTGGCAGACGAGAGAAATCAGAACAGGTTGGGAGGAGAGGGGTGCTCTCATAAATCAAGAGCGTTAATACGCTATGAAGGGCGGTCACCCGAAACATTTTGTCCAAACATTTCAAAAGTTGTAGTTGCTATGAAAGTGCGGATCGTATCTCTGGTATTTCTTTGTCTAATGTGTATTGGATCAAGTTCAAAGGAAAAGTTCACCAGTAGATGGTGTGGCCAGCACGACGAACAAATGCATTAGCCCCCAACCTTTAAACACTCAGAAACAATGAGGACATAAAGTCTGTTCTAGTCAGTAGCGTACTTCATCCAACGTGCTGATTGGGTTTCATTCCTAGTACTAGTGAAGATACTGAGACTACTTCCTTTCACAATCATGACAATAAAAATTCCAGTCTTACTTTACGTTCAAACATTTAAAGTATACTAATATGTATTTTACATTTGCCTGGGGGTGACCACATTGAAAAGGAATATTACTCATTCTTAGCAAAAAGAAAATACAATATAATTGTCATTAGTGTGATGACACACTTTAGGCAACTGCTAGTGAACGCGCAATGACATCACGTGACAGGTTTTTTTTTTCATTGTTTATCAATATTATCACGTGACCGTTCGTTTTGGTAAATGAGGTTCATTATGACGACATTAATTCAAAGCGAGACTGTAGATTAGGTCTAGATCAACGGACAGTTTAGACTAGACTGTTCCCGTTCTGGGTTAAACCTTCACAATGTATATAGGCCTATATGCATCTGTAGATTTACTTTACGGTAGAGTGTCTTGACGTGTCTGTGAACTGATATGAACTCACAAGTAGGCCTAATACTACGCGTACAGAAAGACGTAACCTATCTTTTGATACGTACAAATTCTACAGACCCAGATTAGACAGCTTCTCTACATTAGTATCCCAGAGTCTCATAGATGGAACACTGTGCAGATAAAAAATAATAATTAAATTAATAATTAATGAAGGTCTCATTTCTGAAATGTAAATAAATATGTTGACCGGCAACACGAGTTTATTTCAGCTCGATAGGAGAATGAAAATGTTGTCCAAATAAATCATTCCAAATTTTACTTTTTACTATTTCGAAAGTTGAAGTAGGTCCAGATAATAGTAAGTATTGAAAAGGTTTAGAATTTCTAAATAATCTTTGGATGTCATTAGATGGAAATAGACGCTAAATACAATCTCATCATTAAAAGCAAATTCTGGTCTGGACATCTGAGAGAACAGGAACTCGTCACCTAAAGATATTTTCTGAAAACATTTTCTTCAAGAGATTTCAATTTCCACACCTAAGATAAGTAAAAGATTTATTCATAGGAAATAAATCTTTTGAATGGGGCAATACTTTCAGATGATCAGTTAGATAAAATACATTTTAATGGCCTTCCTGGCATCACATTTATTTGCCTCTTTCACCACATCAGCGCATTAGACACTTGACCTGGCCACTGTCAGCTGATTCATTCTTTCCCCCCAGCAGACGATCAGCTGGTCGAATCGTGAATTTTCATTTCACCACCCCGCCCTCACTTGGAGGTTTAGTTCGATTTCTTTCACATTTTCTTCCTTCTTTTTTCCCCCCGTTTTATTTGAAATCAAAATAAAACTTAAAAATCGACCCCCGAGCTGCTGTCCCTCATTACAGAGTTGTCTATCGTTGTAGAGCAAAGGGTCTAAGTCAATGAGCTACAATCTAAAAATAGATCATGAGTCCAGATGCTTCAAAGAAAAAGAAAACGAATTTATTTTAAAGTGAATATGATATCAACAAATATTCATGTCTGACTTGAACTTGACCGAATGGGAAACAAGTGATTTCTCTGTGTACCTCATTATAAAAGACATTTGGTGTTAGATAAGGTCATACATTACATTTTGAGATGCACTGTTAGGAAGACAGATGCCGGGCTTGAAGGGACAACAGATGTGAATGTACAGGCAAGCTAAACACACGTACTGGCCACGGAACTAAATACATTGTTTGGGTCAATTGTATTAGAACTAGAGCTAACTAGCAGATTATTATTCGTTTTTATTCTATCAAATATGTACACGCCCCACCTTACAAATACACAGTCACACGCCACTGTAAAAAAAAAAAAATAGTAATAACCCCGCTCTTAAGTTTTAGGTAAAGTAAATGCATTCTTGAAACTTGACCTCATGAAATAAACATGATTGAACGGAGTCTTCAGACGAGACAACCTTTCATTATGATCTAATGTTATATTAAAGTCAGACATCGACCAAAGTTGTACATTATTTTAAAACGTCCTGGATGAATACATTACTTCTTCGAGAATAAACTTTGAATGGAAAACTGATGGTAGATTAGCCTGGGTCTCAAATGATCGGCTATTCAGAGATCTAGTGTGATAAAAGACTCGCAACAGAATAGACTTTTTAAAAATGCTGAAATGAAAATGTTGCACTATGTTCTAAGTCTTCCTGTCTGTCTGTCTCCCTAACCCTAAATTTGTTTAACACTTCCAGTTTGACAGAAAAGTCTCACACCATGTCTAGTTCAAAGGTCAGATTGAAAGACGCGGAGCTACTTAATTCCTCTCTAATTTCACGTGCTAACAGTTAGACCCAACACGGCAGTGTACGTTCTCAGGTCAACGTGAGCATTTAGTGACGTCACTCTTGGAGTGTTGAACCCAAATGTACACAAAACAGCCGTGCCAGTGTGTGTCTCTGTTCACATGCCAGACTTTGGTGCATGTGTGTGTGTGTGTGTATTCGTGTACCTGACAGTACATAATTGCACGTGCTGTTGGGAAACACCTCCCTATCCCCCCCCCATACAAGTAAGCTGCGTATCGCACCGTTTGAGTGAGTGACTTAACCCCACACGTGTCTGCACCTATTGCATGCATGAGCACCTAGCTAATGAGTTGCAGCTAAGTCATCGCCCAGATCAGCTTGAGCCACTGACTGATATCAAACAGACACAAGAAACCAATGAACTAATGATCCTTGGCTGAACTCAATCGATCTCACGCTGATCAATTCATTTGGCAGCAGAAAGAGATATGTTATTAAACAAAAAAAAAAAAAGAAAGAAAAGGAATTGGATGATGAAATATAAAAGTTTAAGTCGTTTATTTTTGTACAGGTAGGTTCTAGTTTTTAAGGAAATAATTTCTCTCTTTATGTTCAGTCTGGAAGTAGAATTGGTTCAAAGAAGTAGTTCACAAGATGGCGCTAATGAACTGCATCTAATTATCTAGTCTAGTAAGCCAATGTAGAAACATTTATTTAAGTACTAAATATAACTTGACTTTATGCTATTTCCATATCAAATTGAATGCTTCATTAAGACCTTAGACACATTGCCACTCAGTTATGTTGAGATAACGAACAAATGTAATGTTTTGGACAGGTCCCATGGGAAAACTAAAATGCATTTTCATGGTCACAATATTTTTTGGCACAAAGCACTTAATAGTTTCTCTGTAATGTCGTTGAAAAGATTATAAACATCGGGAATAGTGACCTAGACAACACACACTTATACACACTTTGTTGTCTGTAATTCAATTATCTCCATACTTAATGAAATGACACAAAAATCAACAAGGAAGTGGCAACACATTTGATGGCTCCTGATCAAGGGATGCACATGGACGCTCGTCAGTATTGTTTTCCAGTTCCAACCTTGCCGATGTCTATTTCTACTGTCCTGCAGGACATTAGGACTAGGACTAGGACGTGGTATCTTCCTGTCTGAAGAAACGTCTCGAAATTGTAAAGTGCCCCTTTCAGACCTTTCGATCTATAAAGCAGATGTCAAGGCACCTGAATGCTCGATGGCTGAGTGTAAAGCGCTTGGCTTCAGAACCAGAGGGTCACTGGTTCGAATCATAGTGAAAACTGGGATTTTAATTTTGGAATTTTTATGTCGCCTCTGAGTCTACCTAGCTTTAATGGCTACCTGACGTTAGTTGGAGGAAAGTAAATAAATAAATAAATGTAAATTTGGCTACAGACTAAATCTAGGTCTAGATCCTACATCGATTTTGAAAGAACTATCGCGTTCGGGAATTCCGAATGTAAGGCATTATTGATCTTATCTTATATAATACAGACGTTACTTCAAAAAGAAGATGATTACGTCCTACGTGTCAGGCATTCAGTCATGCATATTAATCAATGACTTAAATTCTGCTAAGTCACTGGTTTTCCTGGCTAGCTCAGGCAACCCGTTCCATGCTCCAATAGCACTAGGGAAGAAGGAGTACTTGTACAAATTTGTCCTAGCATATGGGATGAGGAATGTGCCTCTATCTTTGTGTCTTTCAGAGTATTTTATTAAATTTTGTTTTTGTATTGATTCAAGAGTTTAATAAATTATGTTCAGGATAATTTTGCAAATCGTCTTCTAAGTTTTAATTTGAAGGTCTATTTGTTAAAGGTGAGACTAAATCTCTTAAATTATTCAATATTTCAACATAAATATAATAAAGATTACATCTAGATTCTAGATCTAGAAGTAGATCTAGACTAGATCATAAGAGTTCTAAATCAGGTCTAGTGTTAGATCTAGATGTCCATCTAATGAACATTAATAACATCTCCAGTATGCCTTGCCCGCTGGCCGAATCAGACAAATTGTACGTTCAAGCTGGTGTCATGGGTTCCATACCGGAATTGAATCAAATATTTGTAAACATTTTGGGGAAATAATTTTATTATAAATTCTAAAAATGGAGGTATAGTCTTATATTTTAAAATATTTTTTAATGTGTTTCGTGTTAATACGTAATGAATGTCTAATTGAAAAAGTGCATAGATTATTGTTTTTATGTTATTAGCATTTTACAGTGCATGTTTATATAACTAAAATACTGTACAATCAGCTATAACGATTGATTCAATCAATACCTTCTGTTGCCAAAACTATGTGACCCAATCGACACTTTGCTAAACAGATTGAGCTTGACTAGCATTCGAAATATGAAACCAACAATATCCAAACACAGACATAATGACAGCCTCGGCGAGAGAGATTTAATTGCCTGGCTTAATCGCCTCGCGTATTTTTTATGGATGGTTAGATTTAGTCATTGTTGTCAAAACTTTGTGAAGAGTTATCTATCCTGCTAATGGACTTTGTTTTAATGGTTTTCTTTAAGTTTCTTTTTGTTTGATACACATTTTGTTAGAAATGGTATCATGATCGAATGGCTTTGATTCTGATAAACTTCTGACTACACAGTTTAAGTGTAATAATCATTATCGGTTTATATAGTCATCTTTTTTTTAATTGGTACTCACCTTATTGTCTTTTATGAGACATTTTTATCTTAAATTTGTTCTTTTTAATGAACAGGTCACGGTCGTATCACATCCTACTACAATTTCAGACCATCATTGCCAACGACTTTAAGAGAAGTTGACATTTATTTCTAAAAATTATTTGGTAACAGCAAAGGTTTGAACCCTTGACTTCCATAACTTCTTAATGAAAGATATGATACAAGTTTGGCCAAGTTAATTAACAACCACAAGCCAAGTGCGTTGGTCTGGAAAGCAAATGTAGCGGGCCAATATATGATCAGTTTTTTCAAGGCTTTTTTTTTAAAGATAGATTTTTATTAGAGTTGAGACTAAGTCTCTTAAAACTCTAGGTCCATTGTAAGTTCCCCCCTCCCGTCCTGAATAAAAGCAATCTTTCTGTAAGAGAAGGCTCCAAACGGATGCACATTTTTCCAAAAGCTCTTAACCTGGAGGGCGAGTTTGAATTCCGAGCACCCTGGGGAGACTCATTTGCCTTCTCCATTCTACATCTGCCGTGCGGGTGTCTTCCAATGGGAAAACGGCCTCTCGAGGAACGGCGTGTGGAAAGTGAGATGCTGCTTTCGTTCATTCCCACCAGTGCTATGAACTCAGTCCCTTTACATGACCAATTCATCTACTCCAACAAACACTCCCACCAGTGCTATGAACTCAGTCCCTTTACATGACCAATTCATCTACTCCAACAAACACTCCCACCCGGACGACATGATGTGGCCGAGAAGCGATGTCCGGGGAAAATGGGGTAGAAGAAATGTTCAAAAAGTTACATCGAGTTTGTAGTAGCGCGCGATTCAACATGCAAATGTCTAGTGTCCTCATTGTTCACTACCTAGTGTCCTCATTGTTCACTATCTAGTGTCCTCATTGTTCACTGTCTAGTGTCCTCATTGTTCACTATGAACTAGACTTCCAGAAAACAGTCTACTTTGTCTTCACTGAACACGCTCTCACACATTTACCAAGGTAAAAAGAAAGTGTCCGAATAGATCTATGCCATGACACCTTATATTTGACACAACATCGCCCCGGGCGGGTCACTTGAAAATTGTGACCTTCAAGCTGACTTTGCAAAGATCGTGACATTAACAATTGTCAGAGCTGTACAAGTTGTACATTGTGTCTGTGTCAATACACACATACCTCATCATTTGATAGGCTGATGTAGCTGTGATTTTAGGGTCAAAGTGACATGACAGAAGGCATGCTGGGGGCAGAAATCAACTTTACCCAAGTTCTCATAGCAAAAAGATCTAGATCTTAAGACGGTAACAATCAGCAGCAATGGTACCCAGGTACCCTCTTACCCAGGTACCCTCTTACCCAGGTACCCCTTACCCAGGTACCCTCTTACCCAGGTACCCTCTTACCCAGGTACCCCTTACCCAGGTACCCTCTTACCCAGGTACCCTCTTACAGTTCTTTTTTGTTTAGCACAAAGCTTTTGATTTCAGGGACTTTGGACATTTCTTGGTTCTTCAGAACTCAAAAAGAAAAAGAAAACAGAGGCCTAGTTAAAGACACAGAATTGAAAGTACTCTACATTGAAGTTTAATACCATTTGAAGGATTAGTGACTTTCAGTTTGGTTTCCCCACCTAAACCTCTACATCTATTAAAAGACGCGAGGGGAAGTTGGCGGGCAAGGTTTGAACATAGGACCATAGCGACAGTCCGAAGTGAATACTGCCAGTACTCTACCAGACAGTGACTACAGAATAAGTATATGAATTTAAATCTAGATCTTTCTGAACATCTTCTATGTCAAACGTCAAAGCCAGTATTGCATTAAATTTCGTTGCATTTCGGACGTGCATCTGGATCTAGTAGTTGATGGCGAAACACATCCTCCCAGACCTTCATGGGTACAATGAAGAAACAAAATAATAACTGACAGATAGTAATGGTTGTGGTCACATCGGCACAATCTGGGTCATGATGTTCCCAGGTTTTAGTCACATCGGCACTATTAATGTTACAATGTATTGTACAGTGTGTATATTTTTATTAAAGTGATTCCTAGTTCCAAAATTAAAGATTTGTATTTATTATTGAAGGTCTTCATTGTTTCAATTAATAGTTTACATTTGAATCTCCGGCGTAACGATATTATTTGAGTGTTATTGTTTAAAATAGAAATCTACAAAAATTATAAATTAAGAAACACATTGTCTGGTCAACACAATCTCATCGTAACATCAAGACATCTTCACTTCTAGCACTCAAATACAAAAAGATCATTACAGAATGTAAACGTTTTGTTCTCCCATACTGTGCCAAGACTTGAACACAAGTCCTACAATCTCTTCACATTACAGTCACTGACTTTGACCGAGACCATTCGTTACAGACCTCAACAACTGACCTGCAACGTCACAACCTGCGGGACAGTTTAGACTATAAGCTCGTTGCTACGTTGTACATTGTTATTATTTGTTACTTTGACTGCCTTTGTGATAAGAAATAAAATTGTTAAATTGTTTAATTATTCGATTTAAGATAATTACATCCTTTCGGCGGGCAGGGTTTGAACCCGGGACTATCAAAACCATCGAAAGCTAGTTCAGAGCGCATACCACGCGACCAGGTGATCCGCTACAGTCTACGAGACCATCAATAACAGCATCATCCACTGACCAACACATATTTCAACAACAGCATCATCCACTGACCAACACATATTTCAACAACAGCATCATCCACTGACCAACACATATTTCAACAACAGCATCATCCACTGACCAACACATATTTCAACAACAGCATCATCCACTGACCAACACATATTTCAACAACAGCATCATCCACTGACCAACACATATTTCAACAACAGCATCATCCATTGACCAAGACATATTTCAACAACAGCATCATCCACTGACCAACACATATTTCAACAACAGCATCATCCACTGACCAACACATATTTCAACAACAGCATCATCCACTGACCAACACATATTTCAACAACAGCATCATCCACTGACCAACACATATTTCAACAACAGCATCATCCACTGACCAACACATATTTCAACAACAGCATCATCCACTGACCAACACATATTTCAACAACAGCATCATCCACTGACCAACACATATTTCAACAACAGCATCATCCATTGACCAAGACATATTTCAACAACAGCATCATCCACTGACCAAGACATATTTCAACAACAGCATCATCCACTGACCAACACATATTTCAACAACAGCATCATCCACTGACCAACACATATTTCAACAACAGCATCATCCACTGACCAACACATATTTCAATAACAGCATCATCCACTGACCAAGACATATTTCAACAACACTGGCCCGACTGGCCCCATACACAAGCAGAGCCTTAGATAGACTTACATTCCACACTAAGCCGTGTAAGTTGTAAATAACTTGCTTCTACCCAATCCTTCGCCTCCCCTTCACTTTGTACTTATCTGTTATTAGCGTTCTCACAACATAACAATGCCCCTCCATGTCACGTGGTTTAGAGACATGTTATACTCAACACACAGCAAACCCAACACGACAGCAGTCAATATTCCCCCTTTCTACCACAACATGGACCAGTCACAGATAGCCCCAAATGCCATACATCGCTAATCTGAGAGCAGTTTCTCATCGCTAGCCACAGGTCCAGGCAGGAAACGGGTTTCAAATGTCAACCCTTGGAATTTTGTTCTCTCTCTCTCTCACTTCTTTCATTTCACTGGTCTGTCTGTCTGTCTGCCTGTCTGTCTGTCTGCCTGTCTGTCTAATAATGATTTAATATATAAAATTTAAAAAATCATTAAGAGGAATTAATGGAAGCAATCTCGTCATGACGTAACGCTATGACGTATGGCTACAGTGTACATGACGCATGGCTACAGTGTACATGACGTATGTCTACAGTGTACATGACGTATGGCTACAGTGTACATGACGGATGGCTACCGTGTACATGACGTATGGCTACAGTGTACATGACGTATAGCTACCGTGTACATGACGTATGTCTACAGTGTACATGACATATGGCTACAGTGTACATCTACAGTGTACATGACGTATGGCTACAGTGTACATGACGTCGGGCTACAGTGTACATGACGTAAGGCTACAGTGTACATGACGTATGGCTACAGTGTACATGACGTCGGGCTACAGTGTACATGACGTCGGGCTACAGTGTACATGACGTATGACTACAGTGTACATGACGTATGGCTACCGTGTACATGACGTATGGCTACAGTGTACATGACGTATGGCTACAGTGTACATGACGTCGGGCTACAGTGTACATGACGTCGGGCTACAGTGTACATGACGCATGTTATGGAAATGTTTTAATAATGACAAACAAAAACTGATAGTCCTAACTTGATGTGTGTCGTAAATAATGAATGGTTTATGTCACAATAACAAATAAAGCATGTCATATGACACAAGAATAAATATTTGCCATATATGACAACGACAAAAAATCCATGTTAAAGGTCACAGGAACAAATAATGCATGTTGTCTGTGACATCAATAAACAGTGCAAGTCCTTGAGTCATTCACACACCAGCAGATAGAAGCACAGACCAAATGAATCCTTCACACACCAGCAGATAGAAGCACAGACCAAATGAATCCTTCACACACCAGCAGATAGAAGCACAGACCAAATGAATCCTTCACACACCAGCAGATAGAAGCACAGACCAAATGAATCCTTCACACACCAGCAGATAGAAGCACAGACCAAATGAATCCTTCACACACCAGCAGATAGAAGCACAGACCAAATGAATCCTTCACACACCAGCAGATAGAAGCACAGACCAAATGAATCCTTCACACACCAGCAGATAGAAGCACAGACCAAATGAATCCTTCACACACCAGCAGATAGAAGCACAGACCAAATGAATCCTTCACACACCAGCAGATAGAAGCACAGACCAAATGAATCCTTCACACACCAGCAGATAGAAGCACAGACCAAATGAATCCTTCACACACCAGCAGATAGAAGCACAGACCAAATGAATCCTTCACACACCAGCAGATAGAAGCACAGACCAAATGAATCCTTCACACACCAGCAGATAGAAGCACAGACCAAATGAATCCTTCACACACCAGCAGATAGAAGCACAGACCAAATGAATCCTTCACACACCAGCAGATAGAAGCACAGACCAAATGAATCCTTCCAATGTCGTACTGCAATTTTCAAAGTATTTCATAAGGACAAAGGTCAAAGGTGATGAGCTATTAATTAAATTGCATAATATGATCTTTACATTGATTAGTGGTCAAAGAACATTTCTTCATTCAAGATTTGTTTCAAGACAAAGGTGGACTCAATTTGAACGCTGAAGGATTTAGATACTTACTGACTAGTTCCAAGATTTTATGAGAGCAACTGATTTTTTAAAGTGTGACGAATTTTCCGATTTTTTTTTTACTTGTAAACTTAATTAAAAGATTTTATGTATTTCACTTGCCATGATTTATATTGGTTATTCTCATAGTTCTGTTTCACCAACTCTCTGCCGCTGCTTATTCTCATAGTTCTGTTTCACCAACTCTCTGCTACTGCTCATTGGGCTCATTCACATAGGTCTGTTTCACCCACTCTGCTACTACTTACTCACATAGATCTAAATCTGTTTCACCAACTCTCTGCTACTTCTCACATAGATCTAGATATGTTTCACCAACTCTCTGATACTGCTCACTCACATAGATCTAGATCTGTTTCACCAACTCTGTGCTACTTCTCACATAGATCTAGATCTGTTTCACCAACTCTGTGCTACTTCTCACATAGATCTAGATCTGTTTCACCAACTCTGCTACTGCTCACCCACATAGATCTAGATCTGTTTCACCAACTCTCTGCTACTGCTCACTCACATAGATCTAGATCTGTTTCACCAACTCTGCTACTGCTCACTCACATAGATCTAGATCTGTTTCATCCACTCTGCTACTACTTACTCACATAGATCTAAATCTGTTTGACCAACTCTCTGCTACTTCTCACATAGATCTAGATATGTTTCACCAACTCTCTGCTACTGCTCACTCACATAGATCTAGATCTTATTCACCAACTCTGCTACTGCTCACTCACATAGATATAGATCTGTTTCACCAACTCTGCTGCTGCTGACTCACATAGATCTAGATCTATTTCACCAACTCTCTGCTACTTCTCACATAGATCTAGATCTATTTCACCAACTCTCTGGTATTGCTCACTCACATAGATCTAGATCTATTTCACCAACTCTCTGCTACTGCTCACTCACATAGATCTAGATCTGTTTCACCAACTCTGCTACTGCTCACTCAAATAGATCTAGATCTGCTTCACCAACTCTGCTACTGCTCACTCACATAGATATAGATCTGTTTCACCAACTCTGCTGCTGCTGACTCACATAGATCTAGATCTATTTCACCAACTCTCTGCTACTGCTCACTCACATAGATCTAGATCTGTTTCACCAACTCTGCTACTGCTCACTCACATAGATCTAGATCTGTTTCACCAACTCTCTGCTACTGCTCACTCACATAGATCTAGATCTTATTCACCAACTCTGCTGCTGCTGACTCACATAGATCTAGATCTGTTTCACCAACTCTCTGCTATTGCTCACTCACATAGATCTAGATCTTATTCACCAACTCTGCTGCTGCTGACTCACATAGATCTAGATCTGTTTCACCAACTCTCTGCTATTGCTCACTCACATAGATCTAGATCTGTTTCACCAACTCTGCTACTGCTCACTCACATAGATCTAGATCTGTTTCACCAACTCTGCTACTGCTCACTCACATAGATCTAGATCTGTTTCACCAACTCTGCTACTGCTCACTCACATAGATCTAGATCTGTTTCACCAACTCTCTGCTACTGCTCACTCTTTACTTGACAGGGTTATGAATGACTGTCCCTCCCCGATGACAACATGTCATCGATTTGACCCAAAAGTATGACACGTGACCAATCTAAGAGACCCTCAGACCAGAGAGACTTCATCACTCCTACCTCTCTCGCCCCCCCCCACCTCGTTATTTTTGTCCTTACCCTCCACCACTCCCCCCCCCCTATGTATATAAACACGAGTGACGGCTTGGAAGTTGCTGTAAAGGGAGAGCACTGCCGCCAATATATTGAACGAGGTGTCGCTGTATGAGGACAACAGAATAAAGTGGAGCAGGGAGGAGGGTTTAACGTGTGTGTGTGTGTGTGTGGCCTGAAAGTGTGAGTAGAGCGTGGAAATGAGGAGGAGTAAGATAGAAAGAGAGTGAGAATAAATTAAAGCTAAAAATAAATGGAGAGAAAGAGTTAGTATATAAATAAATGTTTATTGAAGCGAGAAATAAGAATAATAGAGAGAAAGAGAAAGAAAGATAAAAAGAAAGTGAGCGAGAGAGAGACAGAGAGAGAGAGAGAGAGAAAACATCTTAACAAATACTTTAAAAAAAAAAGAACAACAATCTAATATTACGCATTGTTGTATCAATTAGTTTGGATCAGTCATGTAATTAAATTTGTAATAGATCTCAACGGACAATAATAAATCTGTGCGATTAGAAATATTTTTACCAATTTTTTCTTTATTTAGCGCAATTTCATACTTTTAGCTTTCTTAATACACTATGATCCAATTATTTATCTGGACCAGTTCGGAAAAGGGTGTGGGGGGAGAAAGATGGGGGGTGGGGGAGAAAGAAGGGGGGTGGGGGAGAAAGAAGGGGGGTGGGGGAGAAAGAAGGGGGGTTACCAGTATGAATGTTTCCCTGATCGCTTTGTAATTGCATTTATTTCAAACGACCTGAATTCGAACTTGTTAGTTTCAAACATTTCTCTCTGCAAAGTATGAAGGGGACTATTTCAACTTATATCACCCCATCAGTCAAGTACAATGTCTTTCCCTTGTTCAAGATACCAAACAAAATAATTAATTACTAATAGTTAATTAACTAATTGGTTATTTTTTAAATTGAATCTTGTTTTTTTTTTTTCAGGTTAAAGAAATAATTGTGCAAAATTTCAGCTTGATCCGAGATTGGGTGTGGGAGAAATAACGTGTACAAACTTTTGGGCAGACAGACAGACAGACAGACAGAGTGAGTTGATATAAGCTTTGTCAAAGAGAGAAATCGAGGTAACGAAAGAAAGAGGCAGAGAAAGAGAGAGAGAAATCAGGAGAAAGACATAGTTTGAGTATGAGGCTGAAAGAGAGACTAAGAAAAACAGATTGTGCCCGAAACGGATAAAGATAATGAAAAAGAGAAAAAAGAAAAAATGGAGTGAGACAGAGAGAGAAAGAGGAGAGAGAAATAAATAAAAAGAAAGAAAATGAAAAGAGACAGAAAGAAATAGAGAGAGAGACAGAAAATAAAATAGAGCAAAAGATAAAGAGAGTGTTGTATAGGGAAAGATAGAGAGCGCCCTGGTTAACTCTAAAGATACACACACTTTGACATAACAATTTGTTTGAGTGCGTGGGCGCTCGCGCCAGTGTGTGTCAGCGTAATAATAAAAGTGTCAGTCCATTCGTGTGTCCACGTGTGTCCATGAACTGATCAAGAGGTGCTAGAGCGGAAAGAATCAAAAGAGTAAATCGGGACAAAAGAGAGACAGAAAGAGGAAATGGAAAAGAAGATCAATACTAAAGAGTAGAAAGAAAATTAAACAGAGCTACTGAATAAAAAAATGTCACTAGTGAGTATGGCAGCAAGAGGGGAGAAGTGGCGCTTGTCAGTGAGTGAACTGGGGAGGAGGGATGTCAGGAGGATGATGTCAGAGAGGCGTAAGGGAAGGGGATGATGTCAGCGGACTGGGGGATGTCAGAGCAGACTTCCTGGCCTAATGTTTTAATTAAACGTAATTTCGCGCATGTCCCACAGTTTTGATCCAATGAGCAGCGTTACAGGTCAACATGTGGAGCTGTCAATACACACATCCTACACTCACTCTCACACACATCCCACACTCACTCTCACACACACACTCGCACATCGTGTTCTGGAGTCATTAGCCTTGTGTCACACCCTCAGTGACACTGACATCTGTGCGTTTATGTTCAAGACCCTTGTCACATGTTTCTTAAGTAATTCTGTACTAGATTAAAAGAACTGGTCTGTCTCGTGAAATGTTCATGCGGCTAGCTTCTATACGAAAGGTGCGGAGAACCTTGAATTGCTCCCCTCAAAGCATGTCAAAGGTCTAGTTAGTCTATGTGTATTTGAGAGAGAGAGTGACATACAGACATAGAGAGACAGAGAGAGAGAGAGAGAGAGAGAGAAAGGGAGAAAGGGAGAGTGAAAGAGGACGAGAGAAAGAACGAGAAAGAGAGAGACAGAGAGAATAAAAGAAAGAGAAGAGGAGAAGATAGAGAGAAAGGAAGCTAAAACTAATTACTAATTAATATTCAATACATCCTCGTAAGTAGCTAAATCGGTAGCGAGTGCGGAGTGTTTATGGTGCAAAGAGGCGCCCCGCCCTCACTATAACAAGTGTAGACACCTACAGAATACAGCTGATAAACGAAAAAAAAACTACACTTTAAATGCATAGAAAAACAAACCCAACGCTGACACCAAACATCCCAGTAAGACATGCCAGTAAGACATCCCAGTAAGACATGCCAGTAAGACATGCCAGTAAGACATCCCAGTAAGACATGCCAGTAAGACATCCCAGTAAGACATGCCAGTAAGACATGCCAGTAAGACATCCCAGTAAGACATCCCAGTAAGACATCCCAGTAAGACATGCCAGTAAGACATCCCAGTAAGACATGCCAGTAAGACATCCCAGTAAGACATGCCAGTAAGACATGCCAGTAAGACATCCCAGTAAGACATGCCAGTAAGACATCCCAGTAAGACATGCCAGTAAGACATGCCAGTAAGACATCCCAGTAAGACATCCCAGTAAGACATCCCAGTAAGACATCCCAGTAAGACATCCCAGTAAGACATGCCAGTAAGACATCCCAGTAAGACATCCCAGTAAGACATGCCAGTAAGACATCCCAGTAAGACATGCCAGTAAGACATCCCAGTAAGACATGCCAGTAAGACATCCCAGTAAGACATGCCAGTAAGACATCCCAGTAAGACATGCCAGTAAGACATCCCAGTAAGACATGCCAGTAAGACATGCCAGTAAGACATCCCAGTAAGACATGCCAGTAAGACATGCCAGTAAGACATGCCAGTAAGACATCCCAGTAAGACATGCCAGTAAGACATGCCAGACTAATCAAAACTACACAGATTCAAACGCTGACACCAAACATCCCTGTAAGACATGCCAGTAAGACATGCCAGACTAATCAAGACTACACAGATTCAAACGCTGACACCAAACATCCCTGTAAGACATGCCAGTAAGACATGCCAGACTAATCAAGACTACACAGATTCAAACGCTGACACCAAACATCCCAGTAAGACATGCCAGACTAATCAAGACTACACAGATTCAAACGCTGACACCAAACATGCCATTAAGACATGCCAGACTAATCAAGACTACACAGATTCAAACGCTGACACCAAACATCCCAGTAAGACATGCCAGTAAGTCATGCCAGTAAGACATCCCAGTAAGACATGCCAGTAAGTCATGCCAGTAAGACATCCCAGTAAGACATGCCAGTAAGACATCCCAGTAAGACATGCCAGACTAATCAAGACTACACAGATTCAAACGCTGGTTCTGCTTCTTAGATCCAAGTCAAGTAGACTAATGAAGATTTGAACTTTTAAAAAATGAAGGCTTCTATCACTGTTCGTTGCGGCATCGCCCTATACCTCCCCCTCTCCTCCTCTCCCAGTCCCATTATGAAAATAAACCCACGCGCCAAGCAGGTGCCTCGTTTTGAAAGTAATTTCAACTTTACTTTTCCATTTTCAATGTCAAGATCCTGTTAACTTAACAAGGTCAAGGCGTCGGAATCAGCATCGTCCAATAAACCTGATTGTAGATAATGTGAGCATTTCTTGAGGAGAAAACTTTCACAAATATTTCTATAGAATTATGAAATCTACTTCTGGTATCCTTAAGGTCTGGTAATACCGTCGGATCCTAAAACCTAATATAGGTGCAAGCAATAATAAAAACAACCATGTGATTGCTATCCCATGACACGTGAGTGCAGCTCTGAGTATCCGGTTCAAACACAAGAACACCAACTTACATTGTAACATTGGAGGCACCTGTAGATCAGTCCGTCCAAAAAAAAAAAAAACCGTCTGTAAATAAATACCAGGCCCAGACGGGATTAGGTACACCTTTTGTTGTAGTGGTATCCAATTTACCCCCGAGTCTGTGATGTCAAGATGTACTTTGGCATGTTTTCAGCACATTCCATGTAGACAATTGTTGTCTTTACAAAATACACGAAGCTTCATTCAAGGGCGGTAATTGTTTTAATTATCTTGGTCTTACTAAAAGTGCTAGTAGGGTAATCGACTACATTAAATATGTCCACTCCAAATAATTGTTTGCAAAATCCTTTTAAAATACTTTTCAATTTCAATATATGCGCCTCAAAGTGCAGTGAGACCACTAGTTCCAGCAGGCCTCAAAACTTGCATGCCACGTCGCAACCTTCGGGCATTTTAGAACAATTGTGACAATGAGCTATTGGTGAATGGCCCAAAGTTTGACTATAACTAACTAAATACTAGAAAAAAAAGAGTTGACTTTTAACTAATATCCAAGTATCTGACGAGGAAAAAAGAAACTTTGTTAGCAGACGGTGCGAGTTGTTTCTACTTCTCTACCGACTCCTCCTTCCTGAGAGACAGCTTTGTCGCTGGCCAGAAAGTCATCGGCTGCTCTTCTAACTGACAAATCATATTAAGTTGTCAAGGTTTTGTCAGTGTCCTAATGACGAGGTGTCAACATTTCCTGTCACAGACTGTTTGACTTGCTCTGTGACCGAGGCTCATACTTACAACCTGCGACTCGAGGCATGGAGTTATGAGGTCAATAGAGTGATGGAGAAAACTTGCAGCTGTCTCGGAAATGTGAAGAACATGTATACACAGAATGTGGAGCCATCTTGATACGTCAGCACTAGATTCCTTCAATCACTTGTTAGGCTAAATAAGAATTATTTTTGAAAAGTATACATTTCTTAACTTGGTTGTGAAAGAGATGTATCTCTAACCAAACTACTTTGTATTGCAAGTGCCAATCATGGTTACATTATTCTAAAACATGGGGAGACAAGTGAAGTCTTCGGGGGACAACTTTAAATAGCGTCCCTTGGGAGAGAAATTAATTGAATTGAGCTGAAGTTTACTTGCAGTTGAGCACCAACGACCCAGGAGCTTCTGACTGGTGCCCTGCTCTCTCTCTCTCTCTCTCTCTCTGTGTTTTTGTACTCTTTTTCCGCTTCCTTGAATTCTTTTTATCCTCCATTTAATACAAAGATGATGTTGTTGTTTTTTTGTTTTCTTTTTTTTTTTTTGGTCTTTAATTCTTTCTTTTCTGTGCTTTATTTTCCTTCAGTTGTCAGTGCAATCAATGAAAGACTCGGAAGAGAGGACACTAGAGGACATCCAATACACACACTCACGCACACACACACACACATGACAAACCGAGACGAAAGTCAGAGGAAGATTTTATTTTAAAATGCATTTCAAAATAGGATAATCTCCCTTGAAATATAGTTTGTACAAGTCTTTTCGTTTCTAATGCAATGTGATGCTTATATATCTTGATATATTGTATACTTATGTATATACTATCTGCTGTATATCTCTGTATACATTTCAATATACTATATATGTGTATATGTTGTACATACAGGGAGTTGTGTTTTTGTTGTTTTTCTAAAATAAATAAATGTTGTCACAAAATGTGTGTCGACTAAGCTACATCTATTCAATTTCGATATCAACTCATACTGAATGTAAGCTATACATGTTAGCTTAAATAAAAGCAACTTTGGACACAAACTAGACAGAAATATTTTGATATTCGATTATCGCGTGCGTCTCAAGTGTCGAGACACATGAGTAAAAAAAAATAAAACAATTGTTCATCTTTTTTTTATAATTCCTCTATCCAGCTTGCAAATTCATTGGCTGAAAACATGTGTTGAAAAACCTGGACAAGGATCTCGAAAACGGCTTTAACCATTTTCTTAAAAATTCGACAGTTAATGTATATCTTCAGGAAAAGAATTACTAGATATTTTGCCACACTGAAAAAAACTAGTTTGATTGTAATAATTTTTCAAAATAAAAAAAAATTAATTTGACTAGAGGACTAGACAATCTTTATTCTGAACAGTCTACGTCATAGGGTACTTCCGCATGTAGCTCCTAGACCGAGAGTTGAACCAATGAATAGGAACACCTACTTCTACATCTTTAGGCTTATCATTAAATATTTGAGATACTTAGTAGATTTATACATTCGCTTCAACTGGATTCTGTTTTCATGGGAAGAATGGACTAGAGTGGACTAGAGCGGTGAAAAAAATGTTTGAGTTTTGTTTGCACCTTTCATTCACTAGTCAATCAAAGTAAACAAATATTTGCTCTTAGGAAACAGTGGTCAGCTTCATAAAGGAGCAATTGTCTTTGTTTAAAGTCTTTTTTAAAAAACAAACATTCTTCTTGTTAATTGGCTAAAATGTAGTGATTTAAACTGAGATCGTCATCATCAATCACAAGATATTGATACTCTCTAAAACATATTGATCTTCAAATCAACCGTCATTCACTGCGATTCAAAACATTTTTTTTCCAAACACATACAAAAAGAAGAAAAAAAAGTCAAAAGAATCAAATGATCTGCGATGAGACTTTGTCAATATTAGTTCATTCAATTCTATGTCAACAAAGCGGCAGCAGATGAACAGCGGGAACACGCTGGTAGCGAAGGACGCTATCAGTACGTCACTTGGTGAATGAATACGGTGATCATACTACGAAACGAGACTATATTATCTTAATGTTAGTTTCTGTTTTACCTTTTTCAATTAGAAGACTGGATAAGTCCAGGTAACAATCCTATGAGATCTATATCCACACTGTTAGGTCCACTGTTACGTCCCACGCGAGATTAGTCCACCACAGGCGATGAATGGTTGCTCTCTCTCTCTCTCTCGCACGTTTTCCCCATTTCACAGAAAACTTGTCTCCCCTTGTCCCGCTGGCCAACAGTTCGATCAGGCGAAGTACGCCTGGCGCGGCAGACGCGAGACCAAACAACGGAGGTTGGCTCGACATAGCGCGCTGCTTCATTGCAGTACTAAGGGGACGCTACTTCTGCTAGTCAAGGACGGAGAGAAGATACAATCGTTGAGACGGGTAGAGGGTGGAGGCTACCCAGAGTGAGAACACCTGGAAGTGAGAGAAAGTAGAATTCTGCTTGGAGAACCAGAGATATCAAAAAGTGGTTCGTGTTTTCAATCAAGCAGACACCAGACTTAAGTCTAATTTAAACACGTGACTTAAGTCATGAAATGCGATCTCTTAGGGTCTGAATTGACCTTCTGTATATAACTTGAAAATCTCGTAGGGTCCCAGGAACTGAATTGACCTTCTGTATATAACTTTAAGATCTCGTAGGGTCCCAGGAACTGAATTGACCTTCTGTATATAAATAACAAAACAACAACAACAAAAAACTTGAACTTCACCTGATTATTTCTATACTACATTTGAAATACGAATATAAGCCTGTAATATATAACAAAGCTTCTATCAACTCACTCTGTCTGTTTGTCTGGTACAAAGTGTGTACACATGATTTCTCCCACACCCATTCTCGGATCAAGTGAAACTTTGTTCAATTATTCATTGGCAAAAGACAAGACATGAATCACTAACAAAATTTAACCAATTAATCAATTAATTATATATTATTGATTATTCTGTTTGATACAAACAAAGGAATTTGTTCCTTCAGTATTCACAGATATGGCTAGATATGTAGGGTTTGGTTCCCTTAGATTGTCCATGTTATTTCACCCACACTCATTCTAGTTGAAACTGTAAATACTTATTTATTGTACCTAAAAAAACAGGAATTGATTAAAAGATTAACCCATTTGTCTATCAGTTATTGACAATTAATTATTTTGTTTGGTATCTAATAAGGGAAATTACTTTTCAAAACTTAAAGATAATTAAAAAGTCCAAGTGACTTACTCTTCTGGTCGGTTAACAGGAACTCATTTAATTCGGGCTGATTGGTAACTTTCATGTGTTATTCTTATTGTTGTTATTGTTGTTATATCTGGAAATCCAAGACCAAAGAGAATTTTCGAGTGTGTTGATGTTAATATGTATGTGCGTGTCTCTAGTAAGTGTGTGTATGTGTGTGTGTGTGTAAGTTTATCAGCATGTGCTGCGTTCTTTTAAAACTCTTGTTTTTTTTCGTGGCTTGTTGATCAGATTCTTCCAACCTATGACTGTCTCCCCTGTTTCACTTTATGATGTCCAGTCGTCTATTCTAAGAACAAGAGAAACACATTCGTTATACTATTTAAAAACTAAAACAAAACAAAGCTTATATTAAGTGTAATTGTAACAATTAGTTTGGATCAGTCATGTCAATACATTTACTATAGATATAGACTAACAATAATAAATTTGTGCGATTAAAAATGTCAACTTGGTCCGAGATTGGGTGAGAGAAATATCCTTTACAAACATTTTACCAGACATATACAGATAGACAGGCAGGCAGACAGACAGACAAACAGACAGGCAAACAGACAGGCAGGCAGACAGACAAAGAGACAGACAGAATGATTTGATATAAGCTTTGTAAAAAGAGTTTGTGCTGGTAGTTTTCAGAGCCGGAACAAGATATTTCGAAGCCCTGTTCAATGTGAGTGTCTTTTCTCCGCTCCAGACTTCATATTAAAACACACGCAGTTCAAAGTTCACCTCTGTCCTCCAGGACAATGTGCTCTGCAGATGATAGTGTGAATGAGAACCATGCATGAAGTGAACAAATAACTCCAGATGAACACAATCTGAACGAAAATTTGTTGATGAACTTTGAACTTTAACATTACCTTGAAATTTAAATAACACCATCAAGTTACTTTTGCGGTACTCTGGGTGCAAGAAGGTTACAATAGCATTTTATTGTCTTCATTTGCTTTATTTTATTAGTTTCGTTTCTAGTTTTATTGAACCATGAATTGGAATATGGAGACATTAGTTGTTGTTTTTTAAATTTCAATGGCGTCTATCTAATCTTTAATATCTCTAATCCCTGATATTTCTCTATTCCCTGATATTTCCCTAATCCCTGATATTTCTCTAATCCCTGATATTTTTCTAGACGCTCTAGTCCCTGATATTTCTTTAATCTCTGATATTTCTCTAATCCCTGATATTTCCCTAATCCCTGATATTGTATTTTATCATTTCATATCAATATACCCTAATAACAATAGAATCATATGATATTTTTTAATCCCTGATATCAATGTGATACACTATCAATGGAATCGATTTATATTGATCTGAAACCCTGATATCGATCTAATTTCCTATTTGTAACACAATATCATATGTCGACAGTATTGGAAAAAATTCACAGATATAAATCTAATCCCTGAATAGACCTCTCCCTAACATGGATGCAATCTTCGATAAAAAATGTAATCCCCTATACCAATGTCATCTTCATCAGAGCATTGACGGTGCCCAAGATGCTTTTGATTCCATGAGTAATTTTAAATTGGCGTACATTGTCTTAGCGTTTGAATGCCAATTCTTAGAAGGTTATGTGTAAGTTTTTCCTCAGACCAAACTTGTTACTATTGTTGGCTGTCTGGCTCCTAAACGTTTAAAGTGTGTATCTCGCACTAGGAATATGTTGTGTACATTATATCGTTGTTTCTCGACAAGATTGTTTTTGGCAGGGATACCATAAGCTGAATAAGCTGACTTTCCCATGCCAAATAGTCAAGATAAATCTTTTAACTAGTTTATTTAAAAAAAAATATTCTTTTGACGCAATGACAACTAGACCTAGTCGGTCTCGGGTTTTCCTTCAGGGGTACTCAAAGCCCAGTTTGAGAAACGTTGAATGAATGAATAAAGCATTTAATTCAATGAAGTGGAATAAGGTTTGAATTTTGTTTCTAGACTTCACTCTGAAACCTCGGTGTGAGCCAAGGTGTAAAACTTAAGCACAGAGATATCGTGAGAACCATTTAAAGGCATGTTGCTTCAATCTAGCTTTGCCATTGTCTTCCTCTTGCAATGAATCTGAAGTTATTGTAAGAGGTACCCAACTTTTGTCGGCAGGCGGGTCCCATGAATTTCCGGCACTGGTGTCAAGGGCCACAACAAAAAGTCCTCTAGCCCAATGTTGAGCTTCTCCGTGGTCTCATCATGCACTGTGGGTATCGAGGGGTTGAACAGAATCGTATCACGGGCCGGAAATGGGTCATCAGAGTCATCACTGATGTGCACAGCTGATTGGAATATATCACCTTGCTTTCTGAACGAATTCCCATTCCCTCTTTTGGTGAGCTCAAGTCAAAAAAGTTGTCTTTATATTTTATAACAAGGGCGGCTTTTCAAAGGCGGAGGAAAATGTGGCACGCCTGTTTTTTGTGACCAACAGAAATTCTAAACTCTAGTCATTCTTTTTATCCAGATATTTATTATCTACGTAAGTGTTTTCATTGTCATCGATAAAAACAAATCGCTTATTACAGTAAATAATTGGACAATACATTTGTCTTCAATTTACTTTATTTCTGACTTCAATACAGCCTTGTTTTTATATCAGCTCAAACTTTCCATAAGGTCAAAACCTAGAGTCAAGAAATGCAGAATTTCAACAATCTGATTAGACAATGTCTCATTCAACTAACAATCTGATTAGACAATGTCTCATTCAACTAACAATCTGATTAGACAATGTCTCATCCAACTAACAATCTGATTAGACAATGTCTCATTCAACTAACAATCTGATTAGACAATGTCTCATTCAACTAACAAGAGCTCAAACTTCGCAAATAAACTCGTGCTGCGTAACAACATATTGTTACGAATCTCACTATCTAGGCTCTCTGCAAACTGCACCATACACCACCAACTTAAAGAACTTGACAAGTCAGGGCTCCAAAATAACGTAAAGGTTTAAAGTCCATAAATAACAGCCAATACTGTACAATTGGCAGCACGTAGAACAGTACAAATAGCTCTGCGATAACAAATATCTCTCCGATAACACCGTTCCGCCGTATCAAGTCTTGCACTGGCCTCTCCGTCTCGTTCCGGGCTTGCACTGGGTTCAACAGTTCGGGACTGACTTCACACACTTGGGCTCGTTGTGTCGGACTCGATCACAGACCAAGATCAAGACGCCGTTCGTCTCAACTGTACTTGACATTACTCCGCACTGAACCGTCGTAATGCTCCGTACAGAACCACACCGTTGAACTGTGCTGTAGTCGACCCTGTTCTGAACTGTCGTGAACCCGCTTTCTGAACCGTCTTGACTGCGTCACCTCCGCTCTTATATAGGGTCCCTACTGGCCTTCTCGAACCGGACAGAACGCCGCTCGACGTTTCTAGGTGGTCAGATGACTACAACTCTCGTGACGCCCCTGAGCTCTGTTCACGTCGGCGATCCTTCCCGAACTCTCTTGTTGACACTCGTCTCGGCCGATCGTCGTAACTCGTCACGGTTGACCGCTCGTCTAGCGCTGGCCTGGGGCGATTTGCGTCGGCTGACTACACACACACCACTACCCCCATCTGTGCCACCACCAGGTTTATAACAATATTGTATTAAAAATTAAAAACGAAATCATTACATCATTGATCATCACTTTAATGAAGACAATAGTTGTACCTCATGTGGATCTCTCTCATCTGTCCCTAGACTTCCGTTGTAGAGGTGCTGTGACAGTTTTTCCCAGATTTTTTCCTTAACGGAACACTTCGCACATTCTGAGTATTTGACGGAACACTTTGATTATTTTTTAGAGAGGTTAAATCACGTGGTGGCCTACTAGTTAAATAGTCCAGTAGTTCGTGGACACACCTATTCAAGCCTCGCGGAACACTAGGATTCCGCAGAACACAGTTGGGCAAACACTGGCGTAACCCAATCCATCCACTTTTCCCGGTCAGCAGCTCTTCTAAGCAGGATATCACGTGGATAGAACAGGGAAATTGTCCTATTATATTTTCTAATTATGTAGATGTTATGTATACATTAACAAATATATATTTATGTATCAAGTTTTGTATATGGTTAGCTAACTAGTGACAGGGTTGCGCTAATGTCGTGGGTTCGATCGACGTTGGGGGTAAAAATATTTTCATAAGTTTTTAATCATATGAAAATTAAATAGCGTGACAACCCATTTAATTAAAATTTCGAATGATCAGTTCATTTATTATTGAATCTATATAACAAAAATATTTATCATTATTTATCTCTATTTTTCAATGAAAATAAACCATGAGAATTTCATTTACTATGCAGAAATTAATAAATATATATATATATATATATATATATTACTTGATTAATGATGTACACTGTAATGCATTCAATGCTGAGCTCACCCAGCACTAAATAATCACGTGGCTAGTGTAAGTGGGTTTTTTAAAAAGTAGCACATGGACATGGAACTGTCTGATGTGAATTTTTGAGTATGTGTATATGTCTTCGTGTACGTGTATACAACTTTGTGTATGTGTGATTAAATAAAACCATAACTTCAGATTTAAAGAGCAAACATTACAAAATGTAACCGGGAAAAAGAACGAATTATTCTATTCCCCGAAGAGCAGACAGAAAATATGCAAGTACAAATTCAAGTACATTTAGAAATGAGAAATCTAATTAGTTTTTTTTCTCATTTGTTGAAATATATACAGAATACACACACTTCTCTCAACTAGTATTGATGGCCAGTCAAATCTGTTTTGGCGATCATTGATAATGTAAAAATTGAAAAACATAGTTTATCTTCCAAAATTTCATAACCCATATAGTACAAAACATTAAAAGTTGAACCGTGTCCATTTGTAGATTCTGAACCGGTCAAGCTCAATGATATTATACAGTGGAATATAGGGCATGCTAGAACTTTAAGATTTAACATTCACGTTCATTGGTCAGTTAGTCTGCTACGAGTCTAAGAAGTAAATAATCACCAGATAAATCCATCTAGTTTGTCCTAATTAAGTTTGTTTTTACCCAAGCTTATATCAAGCAACTCCGTTTGTCTGGTCAAAATGTTTCCCACATGCTATTCTAAGATCGAGTTGAGACTTTGCACAATCATTCAGTTTTGATAACACATGAATTAGGGTGTCACGTGGCCAGCACCACGACCAAGCACCATTACTTTCCCCAACTAAAGTCCGGTACCCATTAGAGTTGGTTGGACTCAGGGGCGCCCTAATTATACCCAAGTTCACAATCCCAGTCTTCACCGATATGTATATCAATATTCGTTTCTATCTATCTATCTATCTATCTATCTATCTATCTATCTATCTATCTATCTATCTATCTATCTATCTATCTATCTATCTATCTATCTATCTATCTATCTATCTATCTATCTATCTATCTATCTATCTATCTATCTATCTATCTATCTATCTATCTATCTATCTATCTATCTATCTATCTACATATATATATATATATATATATATATATAAATAGAGAGAGAGAGAGAGAGAGAAAGAGAAAGAAGTAAGAGAGCTTGTAAATACAACTAATTGTACAAAACTTTCAGCCAGCTCAAACTAAAAAGACAACTTTGGCCTCCCTAACATAAACACTTCAAAAAGAAACAAAAACAAAAAGCCCACCGGCGCATCTCGGGCTAGAGTTGTGGCCGACAGGAGGGAGGGGTCAATGGACGGCTCTCTTGCTGTGGGCAGTGAAGATACTTAGACTCACAGGTCACCCAATCAGAAAACTTCTGGGGCGGAAATTAAAGGGATTTGTGTGTTAAATGGAAAAAACAAAAGTACTTTTAACCCTGGATAAGAACAAAGTATTCTTGGGAAGTTTGTTTAGGAGAGTAGAGAGACAATAGACAATGAGTGATGTTAGGGCGAGACAGAATCTAGGAAGACACATCTTTGTGTAAGATAATTCAAATTAATTCTGAAAATACAAAATAATTAAAATAAGTCTTAAAAAATTGAGAACCATTCATACGCTAAAACAAAACAAAAAAACCAGCGTGTGTAACATAGTTGCTAACTTTGGTCGATACACGAATTTTGAGAGTACAATCTTCACAAACTATGATCAAAGCCCATAGAATGCTCTACTACAGACAACAACATTTTCCTTTCCAAGACAACGTCACTATTGAAGAGCTCTTTCAACGATTTGAAATGGTATCGCAACGACAATACAGTGTTCGCTAAATATGCAAGTAGGTATAGCATTCGAGGAGTAGGCCTACATCTACTGCTTCTACTTGCCTCTACAAAGTAGTATTCACAGAGTTCTCTCTGCTTCTACTTGCCTCTACAAAGTAGTATTCACAGAGTTCTCTCTGCTTCTACTTGCCTCTACAAAGTAGTATTCACAGAGTTCTCTCTGCTACTAAGTTTTCCATATCTAAAGAGTTAATGTATTAGAGATGGCTGAAAGAGAACAGGGCGTGAGGGGGACAACGTTTCTAAGACTTAAACTCAGGAAATTCTTTCCTTAAGTCTCTCTCCCCTCCCCCCCCCCCCCAGCCCATACCTTTGCTTTTCAACTTGAGAACAGATGACGTCACTAGCTTTAGTTTTTTTTTTCTTCAATTGTAAAACTTTAATTCAAAGAATAGCGCGTAGCAACAACAACAAATGAAATGAAGATATTACAACATACAACATCAAATATATTTCTTATAGCATACAACATCAAATGTAGTTATTACAACATACAACATCAAATGTAAATATTTCAACATAAGACATCACACATAAAATATGACATTTTTTAAATGGCTATCTTGTGTTGTATGTCATACAATTTGAGCACTCCTAAAAATGATATCTTGTGTTATATGAGTGTAGAGACAATTTGAGAACTCTTTAAAATGATATGTTTTCTCCATCAAACTGTCACCACAAGAAACCTTTCATTGCCAAACCAACCTGAACACAACAAGAGTCTCTAGTTCTCCTTCAGTCTGGACATTAGGACAGTGTAGAATTACAATCACATGCAGAGATTCTAGAGCTGGCTCTTCTTCTGTTCAATACTTGACATGATGTCACTAGCCCCATAAATAATGTTTTCTGTTGAAGTCTAAGCATTCATTTTAATGCGGACATTTTTGTCGTTATCTTAAAACAATGCTTCTATGTTCTCTACATGTAAGTCTGTTTATATATATATATATATATCGTTTTATATAGCGGCCGAGAGACTTCAGCCGTTTTGTTACCTATCAATGGGGCTTGGCTACCTATCAATGGGGCTTGGCTACCTGTCAATAGGGCTTGGCTACCTATCAATGGGGCTTGACTACATATCAATGGGGGTGGCTAGCTATCAATGGGGCCTGGCTACCTGTCAATGGGGCCTGGCTACCTGTCAATGGGCTTGGCTATCTGTCAATGGGGCTTGGCAACCTGTATATGGTGCTTGGCTACCTGTCAATGGGGCTTGGCTACTTGTCAATTTGGATTGGCTACATGTCAATGGGGCTTGGCTATCTGTCAATTGGGATTGGCTACCTGTCAATAGGGCTTGACTACCTGTCAATAGGGCTTGGCTACCTGTCAATGGGGCTTGGCTACTTGTCAATTGAGCTTGAGTTCGACTCGAACCAGACTAATCCTTATAGAAAGCTTGACCTGTGACACAGCAACTATTGGTTTAAACTGCCCAGAGGTTGCGACATGCAGGTTGGTGTTGAGGCCTTGTAAAATTCCTATTGGTCTTGTTCGAGCAGAGTTGTGTTTACTGAGCGCCCAACGCAACACGGAAAACCTCCCATATACCCCTTCCCTCCTGTTATGGAGAGTGTGTGTGTGTGTGTGTTTCCTAGGTGATGGTGAAGAGAGGTTAAGCGATTGGTTGGTGGCTATGAAATGAGGATGATGAAATTGCAATAGGGTCTAGAGTCATGAAATGTAAAACGTAAGACGATCTAGAGACAGAGTAAAGACGTGTTTTTGTAGTGTGTTAGATTGTGTGTAAATATCAGTTTATTTCATTGCTATTACATCGTCATCTCATCTCAAGTGAAATCTGTGAATAGTGTCATCAAAGTTAGATTGAGTAGTTGTTAAAGAAAATTGTTCAAGTTATATAAAGTGTATTTATTACAAATATAAAACTTCTGTATCGGTTCAGTTGTACTAGTTGTTTGGGGCTACAAGCCAACCACAAACAACACCCTCAGGTCTACTAAAAGGTTTGGACCAGACTTCGCTGAGCATGCTATAAGCATGAAAGTTGCGCTTTATCAAAGCTATAAAAAAAAAATAAACTAATACATTTGTTTAAAACAAGAGAAAAACACAACATCAGACATTAGCCCAGGATTAAAGAGGATAGGTGGTTGAGTGATAGACCTTTCGGCTATTGATTTAACGGTCGGAGACTTGACAAGTTGCTTTGCTTTTTATAATTAATGGAATCCTTGCATCAGATTCAACAATCATCAAACTCCAAAAGGGATGGTAGTCTATTGTCTTTAATCTGTAGTCAATAGTTTGTGGTGTTTAGTCCTTTGTCTGAAATCTTAAGTCGGTATTCTGTTGTCTATAGTTTAATTTTCTTTAAATTGTATCCTGTTGTCTCTAGTTTATTGTCTCTAGTCTGTTGTTTGTAGTTTGTATCCTGTTGTATGTAGTCTGTTGTCTGTTGTCTGTTGTATTTAGTTTGTGTCCCAAAATGTTCCTTGAACACAAGAGACATATTGCGGAGTTGTAAAACAGTCCTTAGAGTCACTCCAAGGACATCCTCTATATGAGAACCAAGCTATGGGCTAACTAAGTTGTAAATCTTTGTATCAGGTATTATTCTTAATTTAGCCACTTAAGAACCAAGCTATGGGCTAACTAAGTTGTAAATCTATGTATCAGGTATTATTCTTAATTTAGCCACTTAAGAACCAAGCTATGGGCTAACTAAGTTGTAAATCTTAGTATCTTGTATTATTCTCAATTTAGCCACTTAGGAATTAAGTTGAATCTTTCCTTTTTGGAAGTCAGCCATATGAGGACCGAGTTATGAGCTAAGTTGTATCTGTTACTTTTTAAAAGTTAACCATATGAGAACCGGAGGCGCGGATGCTGAGCGGTAAAGCGCTTGGCTTCCGAACCGGGGTCCCGAGTTCGAATCCTGGTGAAAACTAGGATTTTTAATTTCGGGATCTTCGGGCGCCTCTGAGTTCACCCAGCTCTAATGGGTACCTAACATTAGTTGGGGAAAAGTAAAGGCGGTTGGTCGTTGTGCTGGCCACATGACAGCCTCGTTAACCGTAGGCCACAAAAACAGATGACCTATACAACATCTGCCCTATAGATCACGAAGTCTGACAGGGGAACTTTTACATGAGAACCGAGTTATGGGCTAATATGTATCTGTTACCTTTTGAAAGTTTTGAAACTTAATAATGAATGACGCGAACAGATATCTACTTTACTATTTCAGACGGTGAATGCACATCACAGCCGTCAAGACTTCCTAGGCTTGCACACTCACTGCTAGACACAAATTCCACTAGATTTAATTAGAAAGAATTAATTACCTATTGCCTCCACATGCCACAAGTTTAACCATCACAGAAGTTTGAATCTGAACAAAACTCTTAGAAATTATATCTTAAAATATTTATCACATGTTAATTAATTTTGACCTCATTCCATCTTGAAATCATTAGCGACAGGAAGGGTTGTACTAAGCCCGTGGGCCGTATAATGACCGATGTCCCCTGGGCCGCGTAGCCACAACACTCAGACAATACCATGTCTCATTATCCCCAGTTAATGACCTCATGAAAAGTGAATGACCCAGTTAGACAAAATTATAGCAGACGTTTACAAGTTATGTCCCCTACATTTTGTTTTTGTGAACAAAGTAATCGATCCTTAATTTTTTATGTCGATTTTCCTATTCTTTTTTTTTCTAATTTTAATGGATTAAACAATTTTGTTAAGAATTTGAAATCTTGATTATGACTTTTAAATCCAATTTTTTATTTCTCAATAATTATTAAAAATTCCAAAACAAAATATATAATGTAATTTTTAAATGCTTAAGATTATGATCAGAAAATTAAATATTAGCTACACTATTGCAAACTATAACTTATGGTGCCATCACTTCTACTCATCGATCAAATTGTCAGCATCGTCGTGTTGATCCACTGGATGCTCTTATAGCATAAAGTAGCTACAATTTATTTGATGAACAATCAGGATTGGGGAGGGGGGGGGGCGCAAAGAAACACAATGGTTCATGTCTCACTGAAGATATAAGGACTCATGCATTACTGCGACACAATGGTTCATGTCTCACTGAAGATATAAGGACTCATGCATTACTGCGACACAATGGTTCATGTCTCACTGAAGATATAAGGACTCATGCATTACTGCGACACAATGGTTCATGTCTCACTGAAGATATAAGGACTCATGCATTACTGCGACACAATGGTTCATGTCTCACTGAAGATATAAGGACTCATGCATTACTGCGACACAATGGTTCATGTCTCACTGAAGTATAAGGACTCATGCATTACTGCGACACAATGGTTCATGTCTCACTGAAGATATAAGGACTCATGCATTACTGCGACACAATGGTTCATGTCTCACTGAAGATATAAGGACTCATGCATTACTGCGACACAATGGTTCATGTCTCACTGAAGATATAAGGACTCATGCATTACTGCGACACAATGGTTCATGTCTCACTGAAGATATAAGGACTCATGCATTACTGCGACACAATGGTTCATGTTTGACTGTAGATATAATGACCCATGTTTGACTGTAGATATAATGGTTCATGTTTGACTGTAGATATAATGGTTAATGTTTGACTGTAGATATAATGACCCATGTTTGACTGTAGATATAATGACCCATGTTTGACTGTAGATATAATGACCCATGTTTGACTGTAGATATACTGACCCATGTTTGACTGTAGATACACTGACCCATGTTTGACTGTACAGATGACTCATGCTTCCTGTTAGCTCTGTTGTATGACTGTGCCTGGTACCTAAGTCACTCACTTGTGTAGAGCTGTCTCATCTGGGTCTGTTCGGCAGGTTGCGTGTTTCTGTACGTCTAGTGTTACTTGTGTTACAAACAAACAGATCAAGACACTCCACTATCAAGTAAACCAACAGGCGTATGTACAAAATAAACGTTTAATCCAGAGCGGGATCAGTTTAGTCTCAGTCACAATAATAAAAGATGTGACTTCTATAATAGCCTCAACTGTCCGTTTATCTATATCTAATCTATAGTCTCGTTTTGAATTGATGTCGTCATAATTGTGCGTTCCCTAGCAGTCCCCTAAAGTGGGTCTCTACACTTGTTCAGCCCAGTGTGTAACAAAACCCTATGTCTAAATAGCACTTAAGACCAGCTTACGTTGGGATCTGGCGCCTCTTTCCAGTTCATGATATTCACAACATGGTTTACAGAGATGGGTGCATGGCTTGCGCTCCGGTCAGTCTTCAAAATGATTTTGGGTTCGAATCCTGCACGCCAGGACAAAAATAACCGATAACCAAAAAAAAAAACCAAACAACATAAATATATTAAAATATATATTAATATTTAAACAAAAATATTTTGAGGTACCCAATGGAGTAATGGACTCAAGGCGTCCGAAACAAATTCAACAAGCAGTCTTTGCCCTGAAGCAAATCCAAGAATTTTTCTACTTTGCCATCACTAACATATATAATTATCAATAAATGACATTTTGCAATGTGCATTAAGTCTCAGAAGATAAAATTAAAACTATACATAGCAGCAATTAGAGGTTTCTTTTCTTTTTTTTTTAATCACAGTGGTGTCTGACCCCTTCTCCCCTTTTTGAATGATTTTTGTCGACACCTGCAGCCTCCTGTGTCTCTCTGACCTACATTGACGGCGTAGTAATCTGGTGGCAAACAACACTTCTGTAAACACTCGCACCTAAAGTTTACCACACTCACTCACACATACATACAAACTTTCCCCCACTCCCACACAACATTCACACATTTAAAAAAGTCAATGAGGGGGGGCCGTGGCGGTGGTTTCCACCATGTACAAGAGAACAATGGCTCCATCAGTGCCGGTTCAACTTCACCGGGCTCGGGGGTTTTTCTTGTGCATTAAACATTAAAATGGCCTACGGACATCAATGAAATTGAAATTGAGTTTTCATGTAGTCCCTATCAAAACTTGAGCGTCATGCCGACAGCATGGGACTACTTTCTCTCTCCTGTCTAGCCAGCGAACATGAGATTTCACTGGAATCTAGCGCGGTGTCATTTGATTGTCTCTATAGGACTATTATGACGAAAACTACTTAGACCGATGCAGAGATAGATAGATAGATAGATAGATAGATAGATAGATAGATAGATAGATAGATAGATAGATAGATAGATAGATAGATAGATAGATAGATAGATAGATAGATAGATGGCATTCTTTCTTCAATATAATTTAGTCATCTGATGAACAATGTGCTAATGGCCTAGTAGTAAGTCTTTTTACAAAGATTATATCAGCTCACTCTGTCAGGTCAAAAGTTTGTACACGTTATTTTGTCCCACATACAATCTCAGATCAAGCTGAAATTTAGCACAATTATTTCTTTTACCAGACAACACAAGAATCAATAAAAAAAAAATTAACCAATTAGTTTATTAAAAATTGTTTGTTTTTTTTTTGTTTTGTTTGTTTGTTTAATATCTCAAACAAGGGAAAGAATTTGTACTTAACTGAAGTGGCGGTATAAGCTGAATTAGTCCCCTTTAGGTCGTCGTCTGAGTCTCAGTGAACGAGACTACAGAAACAAAAGATAACTTTACATTCTTCCATGTTCATAGACTCTCCACTAGCAGAGTGGTTACCGTGTTGGTTTGAGAAGCTGTAAGTTTGAATTCAGGTCGTTTCCCACTCTCCTTTTTTATATTTTTATAAATGTTTTTTTGTTGGTCTAGAATTCAGTGGTCTTCAACCTTTTTCGGCCTACCGAACCCTTTATGTAGTTTTTTTTCTTTTAAAAAATCCGCCAGCGCCCCCCTCTAAGAAACATACTTATAAAGAAACGTGCTAAGGCCAATTTGAACAAAATATCCTCTATTTATTAATTTTTATGCTATCACTAACACTTATCCCGCATGGGAGACGACCGCATGCACAAAGGCGATCTTCTTTGGCGAGTTTAGAGTAGGACAGAGTTACAGAGGTGCTCCCCGTAAGCGCTATAAAGATCCATTCAGGCGCCATTTCGCCCTAACTGGCATAGAGGAAAGTACCTTGCAGCATTTTCAGGCAGCAGATATTTTTCTAGGAGAGACAGTTAAAGAGCTCTCACAAAAGCTGCGGGGAAAATATTCGAGACTCAAAGAAAAGCCATTACTGAATACATGCGTAAAAGACAGAAAGAAAACTTAAATAGACCGTCAGCAGACAACGGCTTTGTCTGCATAAAATTAGGGAAAATATGCAGGCCGCAACTGGGTTTGCGTAGTTATGTGAAAGCAAAAACATCCGATATTATCATTATACAAAAGTTATGTCAAATAATTTGCAGTGATTACACACAAAAATTAATCCCATTGTCATGACTTTCTTTCAAATCCTAAGAATAGTCCCTTGAATATAATAAATAATACTGTTTTTAGGTCTAATTGTAAATTTAGTTGTGCTTTTTTAATATTAACATTATTAATGCTGAATTCACTACAAAAAGAAATTAAGCTAATGGGAACCTTGTGCCTCCTGCAGTCTGACAATATTAGAAATATCAAGCTTTAAATTAGCCAAAGCAAGGCGAAGGTCTCCTCTAGTGGCTACATCCAGTCTATTTCTTTGCTCATTCATTAAGTTTGTTACGTACTAAATCTAGGTTAACCATGTATGTTGATGGAAAAGCTAAAACATAATTCCATTTTCGAACACAGTTTTGGATTTTTACTGAAACATTTCAATGCACCCACATCTCTGTTGTGCCTCCAGGGTAGTAGCTAGGAATTTTCCATTGTTTGGAGGCCAGGGAGGGCTTGACATCTTTGGGGGCCCCTGTATATGGGGTATTATTTAATTTAATTAATTAAAAAAAACACTCACTTGGGGCTCCCCTCCTCTCCCACCCTAGTTACGCCACTGTGTGCCTCCTATGTTTACATTTTTTTTTACTGAAGACATAATTTTGTAAATCTATCAGTAACAGATGTTTAATAATTGTCATTGATATAAATATATTTTTTTTAGAATCGAATCATCATTTCTTCATAAAGCATTGTTATGTGTATTGCATAGATATCGATGTCCTTAGGCAGTAATTCATTTTGTCAACAAACAAGTTATGTGAGATTGTAAAACTCTTTAAAATAGATTTAATATCTCGATAAAAGAAAAAATGATATAATCAATGAACGTAATTTCTTTCCTATCAGTCGGAGGTTCGTTTCATTCATTTGTGTTAGATGCCTACCATGTGAAACAATTTGTTAGCCTGCTTTAGGTCATCGCCAACCGTTGAATCTTTCTGTTTCAAAAAAAAAAAAAAATGGAAATTGTATTTAAGAGCTGAACAAAACGAGCACTAACAAACCCCAACCAGCGAACTTCAGTTTACAACTTTGTCATCATTTGTTTCATAAAACTGTTGAAAGATGAAATTATTTTCATGAGTTTGTATTTTATTTACAATTTTATAATTAGATTCAAATACAAATAAAATTGCGGGCTAAACTTTTCTTGTGTATCACAATGTGAATAGTGGATAGAACTGTTCTTGATTCTATATTACTTATGAAGCCATTGTTGCGTCCAACCACTGATGGTTCCCTATATGCCGTCCTAAGCTACATAACTACATAACTAGACAGTTTTGAAATAATATTTCTTCACTAATAGAAAAAAAGTCTTTTTGTATAACATACGTTTAAAATTCAAACACTATCATAAGACTTTATAAAAAAGCTATGAGAGGCACATAAAACATATCCTGCTTATCTGTTTTTTTATTTTAATATTGTTTAAATAGTAGATTTGTATAAATGTTCACGAATATTCTTGAATTATTTTTGGATATTGCTCTGTTCGTGAAGCCGACTTGGTTTCATAACCTCATCTGAAAATGCCGTCATTCAAAGTAGAACATTTTTTTTTTATCTAGTGGCAATTCACTGAAACTCTTTGTTTCACCTCATGACATACCAGTGAGTTTTTGTAACAACACTTTATTCATCTTTTTTGTTTAAAAAAAAAAGGTTAAATTATTTGAATGTTAGCTTTAACGTTTTTTTCAATTGACATTTCCACATCAATATATTAGCATATGTAGATACATTAAACTCTAATCTAAAAGGCGTTTTATCAAGTTTGTTTATCAAATCTTAAACGTTTATGCTTGCAAGATCTAAGGACACTAGACACCGTCCGGTCACAGCAAAAGGGTAAGAATTTAAAAATAGAAAATGGGATTTTCGAACTCAATTTCTAACGCTGTTTCTGTTCTTAAATTAGAAGCAAGCTAACTATAATTGGTCTATATTTAGTTTGCCGGCTTTCATTTTGAAGAATTTTAAAATTTGTTTTGTTTCAGTTCACCTTTAGCTTTGGCGAAAACGCCCCCCAGGGGCGATAGCGCCCCTGATGAATATGCAATTTTTTGTTTTATTACAGATTTAATTATATGACTTATCCAAACTAATTAATACAACTATGCTAAGCTTTGCGTTTTTTTTTTCTTCTATTTTTTTGTTTTTCTTAACGGACAGGTCTTGAGTTCTAATCCCTTGAAGATATTTATTTTGAACTTGGGATTTTTTAGAAAGTCAAAAAGGGTATCTGACCTCAGTAATGGGCAAAAGGACGTTGTGCTGGCCACATGACACCCTTGTGAACTGTCAGTCATAACAACAGATGAGCTTCACATCATGTGCCCCATCGTCTGGCTCTAGTTACTAAACAACTGATGTATCAAGCCTCTTATAATCAAATATTTGTGGTCATGTTATCAATATTGAAAAAAAAAGTAAAGATGATGTAAAGGTTATCTGTTTCCCATAACACCCACGGTTAACCAGGGTGTCATGTGTCCAGCAACACGGCAAGCCGCCTTTATATTTGCCAAAATAATGTCAGTTACCCACTAGAACTGGGTGGACTCAAAGGCGCCCAAATAAAAATCCCAATTGCATCAGAACCCGGGACTATTGGTTCGGAATCCAACTTTACCCCCCTGCCACCACACCTCCGCAAATACTGAACGTACACATTATATGATATATATCATGTTTGTTGTTTGTTTTGCATGTTTCAGATGTTCCTACAGAGCTGAAGATAATCTACTTCCTAGGGACCTAGGCCAAACCTCCCGCAGGACGGCGGTGGATGGCAGCGGGTAGGGCATGAACCCGGGACCATCGAGACGACCGAATGACAGTCCAGCGCGCATACCGCATGACCAGGCAGCCACCTACAAAAACATGATCTTTTTCGATGTTTATTAAATTATCATACATATTTCAATATGTGTTGACTGTTCTGGATAATTAGTTTTGGCTGCTGATCCCTTGGGATCTAACTTTGTGATCGGGAATGACAATGAACAAGGGAATATTAAAATAACAAACAAACAAACAAACAAACAAACAAACAAACAAACAAACGCTGTTCTGTACGATTGTGTTGGTCGAGTGATAGTACTAGATAATAGACCTGTCTGGATACATACGTGGATGTCTTTATCCATGTAACGATTGTGAATTCGTCTGCATACCTTCAAGTTACAATTCCCACTCGAAGGTTCTTTACAATCATGCAAGACAATATCTCGTCGTAGAACGTAAGACTCTTGAATGTCACATGACATTGTTCTGTTTGTGTCACCACTTGAAAATCCTATTGACGTCACTTCCTATCCATTCCTTTCCCACCACCATTACATCAGTGGCAAAGAAAATGTTTTGCTTTAAGTAATTAAACTCTTCAAGTTATCTTCCTTGAAAATAAGGACTTATTTGTTGCAGCCATGGTCAGATTACTGCGCTGAAATCATACACTGCCATGGTCAGATTACTGCGCTGAAACAATGAGAACAATATAAACGTTAACTCTAAAAGTCTGTTTGTTTGTGTGTAGTTATTTCGATGAGAGACTCTAAAGCAAAACCTTGTTATAAAATTCCATAGGATTACTCTGTTCTAAACAGAAGACTTCAATCATTTCTCAAACTTCTACTGTCGGTATGCTGTCCTTGACTTGATTCAACCAAATAAGTGTGAAAGAGTTAAGTCCTGAACAAGGAAAATATCAACAGGTTGGGAGAAGTCTAAAAAAATTATCAATTTTAACTACAACTTTTGGTTTTCTTATGAGACTGATGTGTGCATGTGCGTGTGTGTGTGTGAAGTACTTCCGTTGTATGTGTCCCCTCGTACAGCACTATATTCAATATTCACTTTTGGAGCAGCTGTTAGTATTCCAGCTTCTGAACGAATTCTGCCAATGAAAAGAGAATATTTTCATATAAATTTGTCATTGACGGAAGTATTGACTGAGACTTTAACACCTGTAGAACCAAAGCGACAGGGCCACTACTGCGAATGTAAAATAGAGGAGTGTCATGATCATTGCATTGATAATATTTTAACCTCACTTTTAACAATACATTTAACCACACTATAAATCACACTTTTAACCACACTTTTAATTGGCTCATGTGAATTGTAAAGCGTCATCTAAAAGTACTAAACACTGATGATTACATTTTTTAAAGAAGTCAAGAGGATTTGATTGAATGCTGTTGTTTTTTTTTAAATTGTTTAGTTGCATTTTTTTTTTCATATTGCGAAAATGCTAGTGACCATATTGTCAATTCCTTGATATGAAACTTCGTGAGAACCTCTGTTAGAAGACACAGATTACAAATGTTAAAATTGATTCCAGATAATGTTTCGTTATCCGATGGTCAACGAGGTTATTAGACCAGGACAAATTACTTATCACATCACTTTTGTCTGATATAAAATATGAACATTTAGATGTTTCAAAATCCTTAATGAAAAATGTCTGCCTATATCGAGACTCAAACCCGAGACCTATCCCTCTCCTCACATCTCTTCCACGATGCTTGATACTACCCATGCTACTCAGCCAGCGCGTGCCACTTGTGATACAGAGCGCCCGTACTGTTCTTCGAACGTTCAATGAGTAATAATTAATCATAAAGTTGATCCTAAAGTTGAACATTGATTAAACAGAACATTGAATTGCAAAATCATTTATTTATTTATTAGTGAGGCAAATAAAAAACAAATATGCCAAGGCCATTAATCCAACAACTTCTAAACTGGAAAGCGTGAAGTAAACTATCTCTCGATCTAGTCTCGTCAATGTGCATCCAGTGAAATGTGATTTATCAACAATGAAGCCAAGTCAAGCTGGGAATAAATCTTCTTGGTGAGTATAACATCACAGAGGTAATGGCAACACTTGTCCAGGGCCTAACACACAGTTTCTAAAATGCTGTTTACAATGTTGTTATGTTTTTACAATGTTGTTATGTTTACATACATAACGATGTTGTTATGTTTACGATGTTGTTATGTTTACGATGTTGTTATGTTTACAATGTGGTTATGTTTACAATGTTGTTATGTTTACATTGTTGTTATGTTTACATTGTTGTTATGTTTACATTGTTGTTATGTTTACATTGTTTTTATGTTTACAACGTTAAGACGTTCTTTCAGAGATGAAAGGTGTGTGCGACATGGCAACGAACTATTGGTCTGAACTGCCCACAGGTTATGATGTTGCAGGTCATGTGACATCATGACAGCGGGTTAGGTTCGAACTTGAAACTCGAGAAGTGACGACAGTCCGAAGTTCACATGATCTGGTAGCTAACCAAGCGTTACACATGCTGTCATTGTGTGCTTTGTATTTGTGAAGTTATGACATATCTAATAGCTGCAGTTTATTCTCTAGAGTTGAAACCAGATGTATACGGCTCACGTACAAGCACCCATAGCAACTAGATCTATATGAGGACATACTGTGATACAAATTTAAAAAATGGGGGGGGGGGGGGGGCTACGACTTAGGGCAGGTCACCTTGATGAAATGACACAGAAGAAAACAAAACAAGGAAAGACAAGAAAAGTGAATTAAAAGATGATGTAGAGCAGATCTAAAACAACAATATATCATAACCTACATTTTGAATAAATAATTGCTTTTGTTTTAAAAGATAACGAATATAGTATTAAATATGAGCATTCAGTCCTGCTAGTATCTCTTAGGCGTTAGAATATCATGGATTTGGTTTAAGAATTTAAGAAACACCGTTAGAAATGTTCATGCTAATAGTTATTCACAGTAATTTATAGCATTCTGTCATATAGGATATTTGGCGGCACCAGAAGAAGGAAAAGCCTCTTTAAGTTTTATGTGGTCTGTATGTCCATCCGTTCGTCCCATTCTCATATCAGAATAAAGAAAAGCTTGTAAAATTCCGATAACATATTTTTTATGTACAAAGTTCTGATGCATAATCTACTTTTTTAGCTGCCTCCGAAAGTGGAAAAGAAGCTATTAGTTTTGTGAGAAATGTATGTCTGTCCGACCGTTCGTCTGTCCGTCCGTCCGTCAAGTTTAGATCTCGTAAACTAGAAAAGATAGTGAAAATCCAACATCATAATATTTTAGACCATTCAAAGTTCTGATGCAACAGCTATTTTTTTCTTTTCTGAAAGCGAAAAATCTAATTTTTAAAATCACTAATGCAAGCAGTTTTTTTTTCATAAAAATACACCATTTTTACAACTATTCACTATTAATAGAAATAGACAAGGAAGGCTTTTTAGTAACGCAGCCGTACATGTACAATTTTTTAAACACATTTATTTAAATGGTTTTGAGTTTTTGGTCAATTTTTTCACAATTGTATTGCTACGTCATGTAAGTTCTGTTCTACTAACTACTACAGTTATTGCTACGTCCTGTAAGTTCTGTTCTACTAACTACTACAGTTATAAAGCAATGTTTACTTTTTTTTTTAAAGAAAACATCTATTTACTATGCGTATAAGTGGAACATAATTTAAAACAACAATTAATAAGTAGTTTTTCATAGCATCGTGTGAACTTTATATATAATAATGACATCCAGTTACATTAAACTAAAGGATTTTTTTTTCTTTTTAAATTATTTTTACGGAAATTTATATTTCTTGAGTTTTTGAATACAAAACAATTAGATCAATTAGATACTCATTGTAAGTTATCAGTTAGGCCAGGTTCACAGCTAACTTCACGTTCACTTTCACCTGTCCCTTGGTCTGCTGGGCCGTTGGGGCACCACACAGGATATGTCAACCTTCTTTCTCCATTCTTCTCTGTCATTTGCCTTTGATAGAATTTCATTCTGATATTATTTCTGAAAATATTGAAACCTGCCTTTTTACTTCTCTTGCCTGGGCGGACCACTTCGGGGGCCGATTTTGAGTTTGTGTTTCCACACAAATTGTCTTTGTAGGCCTAACCTTTTTTTCTCTGTAACAAACCTTTTAATTTGTAAAACTAACTTTTTTTTTATAAATATGCACCACTATTATAAGTGTTCATTATTCATAGTTTAAAAAAAAAAACTAAAAAAAAAAACGCAGTATTATATAATTTGATATACAAGAAGTTCTATTCATTTTTGTAGTTATTCGAATGGTTCAAAAAAAATGTTTGAAACAATATTTGTATTAGTAAATTAAGTGTTTCTGCTATATGCTACATTTGGAATAAATAATTGCTTTTGTTTTCAAAGAGAAGGAATGTCTACAAAGCCACCATTAGATGATCAGTCAATAACATCCGTTTGACCAGGTTTACATTGAACTTGATTGAACCATGTCTTCATAACTATCAGTTCATTGAATACATATCAATATTAACACTGTACTAGAAATAACATTACTAAATCCCTCTATCCTGTGGTTTCATGTCGTTAGTTGGCCCAGCAATACAATTCCATGGACAACACGTAAATGTCTCTTCTGTTTTCGTTGGCGGCGACAGAGTTGGGTTTGTTAATATTTTGCAGTTCGTAGTTTCCAATATTCTTGCTGAAAATATTGAAAATACAATAAACATGCATATATGTAACCCTTCCGATTTTGAGTTTGTGTTTCAAACTTTCTTAGCAACTTTGTTAAATTATATTTTACAGATATAAATCGTGCACTAAAATCATAGCATAGTTGTAAAATAAAAGTGTATTAACATTTCCGTACACTGTTCCTCGGAAACAGAAAAAGTTTATTATTTATGGATTTGATCTCATTTGATGAAAATCTCCAAATAGAATGTTTTCAACCGGCTGAGATTTGGAGATGGCGTCACTTATTTAAATATGCCTCTAATATGGACAGGTTTAAACACCGATAGGGCACGTCCAATGACCATCTTCTTGTATTTTATAGATGTGACATAACGCCCGTTGAGTTTCAAAGCAAGAGAAAGGCGAGCGAGAGGAGGCGAGTAGATCTGACTGATAGGGCGTAGGTGATTACTTTGAGCAAAGAGACCTGTTTATAGTTTTATAACTTTTCCTAAGATCTTTTTTTCACAAAGGCTATTGGGCCACTCGACGTCACAAATCTCTACCCGTCTCTATCAGCTTTACTGAGAGGCTTCCCCCACTGGTCACTTTTATGGGTCATTCTTCTGACCGGACCACGCAGTAAATTATTTTATGATTTCTTTTATAGCGTCCCCTGCCCGGAACACAAAGGATTCTTTACAACTCCCAGGGATGGGGGGAGTGACACGCCGGGAAAGACCGATGTCCACTCTGTGTTGTCTTGGTCATACTTCGTTACCTGATTCTTTATCGGTTTATCGGAGACTGTATTAAATCTTCCCTGGACAACGACTGGACACCCGCTAAGGCCCGTTTTGTGGATCTTTCCGTTCTTCTTGTTGTCTCGTAGACAATGCCCCCCCCCCCGGGGCCCTTGACGGACTGGTTATGGGATATCACGAGAAGATTGTCTGACCTTGGACGTCCGGGGCCGGACTGTAGGGCGGTCGAGTGGAGACCGGCGCCCTGAGATTGAGAAGGGTTTTATGATGGCATTGTCTCCTATACAGTTGATTGATGACTAGAAAGCTGGAAATGAATTCCTTGGAAAGATAGAATGATATCTCATTGAACGTATCTTTATTTCGTTAGGTGCTGCTTAGGAAAGACAAAGAGTTTCTAGAGTCATGACCCTATCCCCCCCCTCTATCACACTCTACGTAGCGTGGTCCCCCCCCCTCCCAAATCTCTATATGTTACACTCTTTGTAGCGTGGAGACTTCAGTTGAGCAAGATAATTATTTTTAAAGGAAAATGTTTTATTTAAATTTGCGCTTTAAGAAACAGTTGCAGGGCGTGTGACGCAGTCATGTTAACTATTATCTACTTTTTATTTTCATAATGTTGAGGTCCTAAAACATTTTTCTGAAATTATACAGTTTTGAATTAATTAATCAGATGACAATACAAAATATTTAATAATTAATAATAGAAGATCACATAAACGTGTAGACGGCTACTGGGGGTCAGATTTGTAAGATATGATAAATACTGCACAACTATTTAGGTTGAACTTTAAATGCTTTTGAATTCTTGATTTAAACAATTTAGTAAGCATTTGCATTCAATATGCATTCATAGTTACTGTTTAAAAAAATAGTTTAAAATAAAAACACCATAATTTCGTACATTATTAAAAAAAAAAGACAAAATGCTTATTTTCGATAACGCAGATTGGACGTAAAGCCACATCTATGACCTGACCAAGACGTAGTTCTCTTATTTGAAAAATGTGTCTGTGGTAAACATTTAATTAAACAACAACAACAACAGAAGTGCTCGCGTTCAAAAAGACTAAAAGCAGCCTACGACACAGACTGAACACGATACTGTAAGACTTCCACTCAGATAGACTGAACACGATACTGTAAGACTTCCACTCAGATAGACTGAACACGATACTGTAAGACTTCCACTCAGACAGACTGAACACGATACTGTAAGACTTCCACTCAGATAGACTGAACACGATACTGTAAGACTTCCACTCAGACAGACTGAACACGATACTGAAAGACTTCCACTCAGACAGACTGAACACGATACTGTAAGACTTCCACTCAGATAGACTGAACACGATACTGTAAGACTTCCACTCAGACAGACTGAACACGATACTGTAAGACTTCCACTCAGATAGACTGAACACGATACTGTAAGACTTCCACTTAGACAGACTGAACACGATACTGAAAGACTTCCACTCAGACAGACTGAACACGATACTGTAAGACTTCCACTCAGACAGACTGAACACGATACTGTAAGACTTCCACTCAGACAGACTGAACACGATACTGTAAGACTTCCACTCAGACAGACTGAACACGATACTGTAAGACTTCCACTCAGACAGACTGAACACGATACTGTAAGACTTCCACTCAGACAGACTGAACACGATACTGTAAGACTTCCACTCAGACAGACTGAACACGATACTGTAAGACTTCCACTCAGACAGACTGAACACGATACTGTAAGACTTCCACTCAGACAGACTGAACACGATACTGTAAGACTTCCACTCAGACAGACTGAACACGATACTGTAAGACTTCCACTCAGACAGACTGAACACGATACCGTAAGACTTCCACTCAGACATACTGAACACGATACTGTAAGACTTCCACTCAGACAGACAGCACAAAACCAATAGCGCTAAAAAATCACATTAATTGTTTCATTGTTTGGAATTCCAACAAAAAAAAAACAACAATAAAAAACACACACAAAAAAAAAAAACGATAAACAAATGTGCTTCATATACTTTGCAATGCACTCAACAAAGCTTGCTCCAAATAAGATCCTACACTTAAGCTCACTGTTAGGAGCTTATTCATAAACTCAACTTCTTTCTAATGTCTCCATTTGTTTTCTACTTTTTTCGTTCTCATTTGTATGTTGCAGAATTCAGGCGAGATGTCTCTGTGATGAACGGCACAGTTGTTTCCAGATCAGGCGGCTCTCCATAGAGTTTAGTTCTATAGGGATGTTTTGTGGCCAGTTCCTTGTTCGGGCCTCTCGGTGGAGTATGTAGCTTTGAAATACTAATCTCTCGATGATTAAGCTTATAGATATAATTTAATTGGTATTATCGTGAATGTTAGTCTATATTTTGCTGACATTCTGCTTTTCCCATACATTAGCTTCAGTAACGTAGCACAAACAGGGGCGTAGCTAGGAATTTACCATCATTTGGAAGCCGGGGGGGGGGGGGCTTGACCTCTATTGGGGCCCCTGCGTCTTGTGTAATATTTAAAATATAATTTTAAAACACTCATTCGCCCCCTCCCCTCTCAATTTGGAGCCCGGGGGGGGGGGGGTTAAGACTCTCCCCACTCCTCCCCCACTTTAGCTACGCCACTGAGCACAACCTTTCTTGGCCCAAACATTAGCTTCAGTAACGTAGCACAAACTTTCTTGGTCCAAACGTTTAATAACATATCTAATGGATGTGTGGCTAAGAATCCACATCCGCTAGGCTACGGCTTGGCTACTTAGCAAGCGGTCTCTAGTTCGAATCTTGATTCGAGCAGAAATGTGTTTACTGCAGGCGGCACGAAAACCATCTCCCCCCAACTGGTCCACAAAACAGATTGGACCATAGCGTACTGAGAATGTTATAAGAATGAGAGTTGCGTTATATAATGGCAACTATATAAATACAATAAATATCCCATAGAGGACACAGAGACAGTGTGATTCTCTTTCGTACCGCTCCTGTTGACTAGATATTGAGCCCTGACCAACGAACAATGTTTGGGGGTATTACTTTTGGGATCGTGTGTCTTTACCAAAACTTTGTAATATTCAATCATTTTTTGTTACATTTACTTAATAGTTTCTCTTTTTTTTTCTGTTTGTTTGACCCTCTGAACACTTCCATATCGGCACCACCCTCCAGGTATTTTAAACTAAACATTCTCTTTGACATTGATTTTATTGTACTTACACAGCCTCTAAACATTAGGGCAATGCGCTGATCAACATATCTGCTCTGAACACGTGATCTTATACAATGGAGAGACACAAGTGACAAAGAAGCGCTCACATGAGGCAGAGTCAATAAAGCAATTCATTCTAATCACTACTTAATTACCGTCATGTCAATAACTTTGGAACCTCTTCCACGTGTCATGCGTCAGCTGACCTTGTCAAGTTGAGGTCAAGAGACACACGAAGTCTCCCGTAAAGTTACCCAAAATAACGCCACCTCGCTCTGCTCTTTTCATTTCTCGACAGCGCCATCTATCGCTGCTTTGTGCATTTTTTTTTCTTCCTCTTAATGAGTTGCCACGTATTCAGTTCTGCGTTGGATTCTGTTCGTACCTTACATTTCAGTTAATTGTTGCAGACGACACTCTAGAACCTTTGAGAAAACGCCGGCTATCTCGAATAGAAACTCGTTCGATATTGCATCCCCCCCCCTATACCCCGCACCCATGTTGTTGTTTTTTTTCTTTCTCTTCGGGATTACCCACAACGGAACAGCACTTGACAGTAACCTAACTCTGGAAGATTCTCTTCGGCCTCACGCCGTTCAGTTCACGAGAATCTCGCGTAGATTTATGACAATATAACTTCCGGTGCTTGCACAAGTTTAAAAATAATCGATACAACGTCGAGTAAGTGTTGAAGAAAAGACTAGTAAAAACAAAAACAAAACATCAACAACAAAAACAAAGAGAAGCCCAACTAAAACAAGGTGGAGAAAACTCTAGACTCTAGACCAATCGAGTGGCTCTCGTTAATGCGAGCAGACGATAGAACCGTCAAGTCAATTTGAGCGCGTGACGCTTGAACAAAATAAATGGCGGGAAAAGTCTTAGCAATAACTTCCATAAAAGTAGATTTTATCTAACAGAACTGGGGAAAAAAATTGATTGGACTATGAAATTCAGTCTCTCGAGTCTTGACGCTTGTCTCTTAGAGAAGACGATCTAGCCATGAAAGTTTTTACTGCTAAAGTTATTGCTAATGATCGGGTCGCAGGAAGAGAAATAAAAAAAACTGAAGTGTCTGGGGAAAAAATAAAAACATAATTGCATTCAGATTACATCTTGGCATAAAGGAAATCCGTTTGTATTAGTAGTCTGGGTATAGTGGACACAAGTGACCAATTAGATGGAGAAGCGAGCCACGGAGAGCTTTCCTTTGTGAGCAACAAGTCTCTAGGACACAGACAGGACCGAGGGAAGAAGCCAACACACAGAGTGTTCATGTCGTTTTGTTGTAAACTTCTCGTTCTATTGATCCTTCACGTCTGCCGATAAAATGTTGATAGCTGTATGTTGATAGCTGTATGTTGATGGATGAATATTGATTATGAGAAATGCGCTCCCTAAAATGCTTCAGGTGCATGTTTGGAAGTGAGCTCTTTGTTAAAGAGAGGGTTGTATGTTTGGAAGTGAAGTCTTTGTTAAAGAGAGGGTTGTATTTTTGGAAGTGAGCTCTGTTAGAGACTTTTTTCTTGGCTTTTGTGAGGAAAGACCTTTACAATTTTTGGATGCTAAAATTTAAGACAACAAATTTCCTAAAGTATTTTATTTTGGGGGGGGGGGAATGATTTGCTTATTTTAAGTGTTAAAAAAATATCAAACTAACTACAAAATGTAAATTCAACATCCTAAGTAATGATAATACTTCAATGTAAATAAGCGCAATGCAGACTGTAAGCACAATGACAACGTAACGAATATAAACACACGAGAGAGTTATAATGACAAACTTATCTAAACAAGTTTTGAACAGATAGGTCTTAATGTTCTTGTTTATAGTGAAGTATCTGGTTTGGCTGAGTTTATTGGGGACCTTTGGTCTCTACACTAAAAAAGGCCACAAACAAAAACTTTTGAGGGAGAAAGTGGCCAGACTAGAAGCGTTGAGCCCATGAAGCGCAGAGTTCTCTAAGGGACACGTGGAGTGATCAGTTCGCTACTGTACAAGTACATTACTTAAATTGAGAGACACTGATGATACAGTGTGACCACCTTGTAGTCGAGTATTGCATTCACAGGAGGACAATGGACTGTTACCCAGGAGCAGATAAAGTCTCTTGCATTCACAGGAGGACAATGGACTGTTACCCAGGAGCAGATAAAGTCTCTTGCATTCACAGGAGGACAATGGACTGTTACCCAGGAGCAGATAAAGTCTCTTGCATTCACAGGAGGACAATGGACTGTTACCCAGGAGCAGATAAAGTCTATTGCATTCACAGGAGGACAATGGACTGTTACCCAGGAGCAGATAAAGTCTCTTGCATTCACAGGAGGACAATGGACTGTTACCCAGGAGCAGATAAAGTCTCTTGCATTCACAGGAGGACAATGGACTGTTACCCAGGAGCAGATAAAGTCTCTTGCAGAAATGACTTAGGTGTGGGTAAAAGAACAGAGTTGGGTCAAATAAAACTCGAACGAACTATTATTCTTTTATTCCTCTTGTCTGGTTTTTGCTATTCAGCTGTTCAGCTCTAAAGTAATCCAGGCCCTGGAAAAATAAAGTTGTTGTTTTTTCCTTCCAGTGTTCCGTACAGCCATATAGAGTGTGGGTTAGGTTGAGTTGGGAGTCTGATAGATCAAGTTGTATCCAAGATAAACAGAACTCCCAAGTGAAACGAGTCAAAGTAGAAAACAATTGTAAGTAACGCTATTGTTATTTAAATTTTGTCGAGGAGATCATTCAAACACCGTGTCAAAATACCAAGCAACAAAATGCATAATTTATGAATAACCACGTGATTTGTAAGACCAACTGGAAGCAGACAACAGGTCACATTATGGGCCCACCAGTAGCCAGAAGAGATGCAAACAAGACGTAACGTCTGTCAGAAGACGTGATTCATGTGGTCAGGGCACCGCTGGGGCCAGAGTTCGGACAATGTTCATGTTTTATTATGACAATCGAAGTTGACGTTAGACAACCAAACTCTGCGAGACGCTTACCGGGTTGGTTTACACTTTTCATAAATATTCATTTTGGACTTTATTGACATTCTTAGAATAGAAAATAGAGTGTGTACAAATGTACATGTCATACTTACAGTCTTACATGTCATACTTACGTCATCTTAAAACTCTAACATTTAAAATACGTCTGTCAGAAACAAATTTGTATTTCTACTATAATTGAAAACCCCGAAGAGCTACTAAAAGAAATAAATACATTGTGGACTTGAATCTCACGAGACAAGAGATCTAGTCATGTCTTTATAGACAGTCTGAAGTGATTGAAGTAGACATTCGTTTATACTCTGTGAGTCATTCAATTCAGTTCACAGAAGGCAGTGTTTTTCAAAGTTTTAGTACTCACTCACACTCAACAAATAAAATTGTTTGTCCCACCCCATCTCTTAGCCAGCTTAGGGATTTGGGGCGTCCTGTAAACCCTCCTAGCGGGGTTTGGGGCGTCCTGTAAACTCTCCTAGCGGGGTTTGGGGCGTCTTGTAACTCTCCTAGCGGGGTTTGGGGCGTCTTGTAAACTCTCCTAGCGGGGTTTGGGCGTCCTGTAAACTCTCCTAGCGGGGTTTGGGGCGTCCTGTAACTCTCCTAGCGAGGTTTGGGGCGTCCTGTAAACTCTCCTAGCGGGGTTTGGGGCGTCCTGTAAACTCTCCTAGCGGGGTTTGGGGCGTCCTGTAAACTCTCCTAGCGGGGTTTGGGGCGTCCTGTAAACTCTCCTAGCGTTCTTTCCAAGCTCATTTCACAGTTACAAATAAACTCTCAGTTGGTCAGACTCACACGTTGAACAATATACTGCTTGATATTAAAATTCTCACACGCGCTAACCTGTTTACACCAACACCTACGGAACATGACTTTTTTTTTCTGCTTATCCTGACATCTGCAACCAATTAGCCCCCAGGGGGTTCTTTATCTCTTGTAGCAGGTGTTACAATCAGCAGAGTCCTATTGAGTTACTTACACGAGCTGATTACCTCATACCAGGTGTGTAAGTGTTGATCCCAATAGTTACGTGCGTGTCTCAGCACGTGGCAAAAATACAATACTCACCGCAGTGCTCTAGTTCTATCTTGTTGAAAGGAATGAACACATAAACACAGACAGAAAATTAACTCTAAATCTCATAACCTGCCTTAAAATAGAAAGATCACTGATTCCTTACACTCTGAATAAAAGTAAATGGACTCTTTTCTGTTGTGAATATTTGGCGGTCATCAAACTGAGAAAAGCGCTTTTAGTGTAGTACAAGAAATCTTTGTAAACATTTCTTTACTAGAAATAATTATATAAGATTTTCACACATACAAGTTAAATGTACATAGGTAAATGATGTCTATATACACGAGAAGATTACATTAAATTGAATAAACTTATAACACTTATATTGTACTTTTTGATCCCGAATAAATCTGTTTCTCTCCACACACCTCCAACAACTTGGCCACCCAGCTTGTGGTGATTAAACAGCAAGACAAGAACAACTGTAAACCCACTTTAGCCCAGCGGAACCTATTTGGATGTTTACAGTAATGAGCTCAACATGCAAGTGCAGAACTAAACCACAGACGTTGACACAATAAGCCAGACAGTTGTTTTTTTTTGTGTTAGGCATGTTTGTCACTTTTTGTGTGTGTGTGTTTTTTTTTCCGGCTATTTATGTTTAAAAACTGAATGTAGGAGTGCAAGAGTTACCATCCAAAGCTAGAGATAAGTCTGGACCATGGCTTCACGTAACATTAACTCTTTGGTGTTGGTTTTACACAAACATAAATAGAGATCTTTGTTACATTACTTACAAGGGATAAAAGATCTTTGTTACATTACTTACAAGGGATAAAAGATCTTTGTTACTTTACTTACAAGGGATAAAAGATCTTTGTTACATTACTTACAAGGGATAAAAGATCTTTGTTACTTTACTTACAAGAGATAAAGGATCTTTGTTACATTACTTACAAGGGATAAAAGATCTTTGTTACTTTACTTACAAGGGATAAAAGATCTTTGTTACATTACTTACAAGGGATAAAGGATCTTTGTTACTTTACTTACAAGGGATAAAAGATCTTTGTTACTTTACTTACAAGGGATAAAAGATCTTTGTTACTTTACTTACAAGGGATAAAAGATCTTTGTTACATTACTTACAAGGGATAAAAGATCTTTGTTACATTACTTACAAGGGATAAAAGATCTTTGTTACATTACTTACAAGGGATAAAAGATCTTTGTTACTTTTCTTACAAGGGATAAAAGATCTTTGTTACATTACTTACAAGGGATAAAAGATCTTTGTTACTTTACTTACAAGGGATAAAAGATCTTTGTTACTTTACTTACAAGGGATAAAAGATCTTTGTTACTTTACTTACAAGGGATAAAAGATCTTTGTTACATTACTTACAAGGGATAAAAGATCTTTGTTACATTACTTACAAGGGATAAAGGATCATTGTTACTTTACTTACAAGGGATAAAAGATCTTTGTTACTTTACTTACAAGGGATAAAAGATCTTTGTTACTTTACTTACAAGGGATAAAAGATCTTTGTTACATTACTTACAAGGGATAAAGGATCTTTGTTACTTTACTTACAAGGGATAAAAGATCTTTGTTACTTTACTTACAAGAGATAAAAGATCTTTGTTACATTACTTACAAGGGATAAAGAATCTTTGTTACATTACTTACAAGGGATAAAAGATCTTTGTTACTTTACTTACAAGGGATAAAAGATCTTTGTTACTTTACTTACAAGGGATAAAGGATCTTTGTTACTTTACTTACAAGGGATAAAAGATCTTTGTTACTTTACTTACAAGGGATAAAAGATCTTTGTTACTTTACTTACAAGGGATAAAAGATCTTTGTTATTTTACTTACAAGGGATAAAAGATCTTTGTTACATTACTTACAAGGGATAAAGGATCTTTGTTACTTTACTTACAAGGGATAAAAGATCTTTGTTACTTTACTTACAAGGGATAAAAGATCTTTGTTACTTTACTTACAAGGGATAAAAGATCTTTGTTACATTACTTACAAGGGATAAAGGATCTTTGTTACTTTACTTACAAGGGATAAAAGATCTTTGTTACTTTACTTACAAGAGATAAAAGATCTTTGTTACATTACTTACAAGGGATAAAGAATCTTTGTTACATTACTTACAAGGGATAAAAGATCTTTGTTACATTACTTACAAGGGATAAAAGATCTTTGTTACTTTACTTACAAGGGATAAAGGATCTTTGTTACTTTACTTACAAGGGATAAAAGATCTTTGTTACTTTACTTACAAGGGATAAAAGATCTTTGTTACATTACTTACAAGGGATAAAGGATCTTTGTTACTTTACTTACAAGGGATAAAAGATCTTTGTTACTTTACTTACAAGGGATAAAAGATCTTTGTTACTTTACTTACAAGGGATAAAAGATCTTTGTTACATTACTTACAAGGGATAAAAGATCTTTGTTACATTACTTACAAGGGATAAAAGATCTTTGTTGCATTACTTACAAGGGATAAAAGATCTTTGTTACTTTTCTTACAAGGGATAAAAGATCTTTGTTACATTACTTACAAGGGATAAAAGATCTTTGTTACTTTACTTACAAGGGATAAAAGATCTTTGTTACTTTACTTACAAGGGATAAAAGATCTTTGTTACTTTACTTACAAGGGATAAAAGATCTTTGTTACATTACTTACAAGGGATAAAGGATCTTTGTTACATTACTTACAAGGGATAAAGGATCTTTGTTACATTACTTACAAGGGATAAAGGATCTTTGTTACTTTACTTACAAGGGATAAAAGATCTTTGTTACATTACTTACAAGGGATAAAGGATCTTTGTTACATTACTTACAAGGGATAAAGGATCTTTGTTACTTTACTTACAAGGGATAAAGGATCTTTGTTACATTACTTACAAGGGATAAAAGATCTTTGTTACATTACTTACAAGGGATAAAAGATCTTTGTTACTTTACTTACAAGGGATAAAGGATCTTTGTTACTTTACTTACAAGGGATAAAGGATCTTTGTTACATTACTTACAAGGGATAAAGGATCTTTGTTACATTACTTACAAGGGATAAAAGATCTTTGTTACTTTACTTACAAGGGATAAAGGATCTTTGTTACTTTACTTACAAGGGATAAAAGATCTTTGTTACTTTACTTACAAGGGATAAAAGATCTTTGTTACTTTACTTACAAGGGATAAAAGATCTTTGTTACATTACTTACAAGGGATAAAAGATCTTTGTTACATTACTTACAAGGGATAAAAGATCTTTGTTACATTACTTACAAGGGATAAAAGATCTTTGTTACTTTATTTACAAGGGATAAAAGATCTTTGTTACTTTACTTACAAGGGATAAAAGATCTTTGTTACTTTACTTACAAGAGATAAAGGATCTTTGTTACATTACTTACAAGGGATAAAGGATCTTTGTTACATTACTTACAAGGGATAAAGGATCTTTGTTACATTACTTACAAGGGATAAAGGATCTTTGTTACATTACTTACAAGGGATAAAGGATCTTTGTTACATTACTTACAAGGGATAAAGGATCTTTGTTACATTACTTACAAGGGATAAAGGATCTTTGTTACATTACTTACAAGGGATAAAAGATCTTTGTTACATTACTTACAAGAGATAAAGGATCTTTGTTACATTACTTACAAGGGATAAAAGATCTTTGTTACATTACTTACAAGGGATAAAAGATCTTTGTTACATTACTTACAAGGGATAAAGGATCTTTGTTACTTTACTTACAAGGGATAAAAGATCTTTGTTACTTTACTTACAAGGGATAAAAGATCTTTGTTACATTACTTACAAGGGATAAAAGATCTTTGTTACATTACTTACAAGAGATAAAGGATCTTTGTTACATTACTTACAAGGGATAAAGGATCTTTGTTACTTTACTTACAAGAGATAAAGGATCTTTGTTACTTTACTTACAAGGGATAAAAGATCTTTGTTACTTTACTTACAAGGGATAAAAGATCTTTGTTACTTTACTTACAAGGGATAAAAGATCTTTGTTACATTACTTACAAGGGATAAAAGATCTTTGTTACTTTACTTACAAGGGATAAAAGATCTTTGTTACTTTACTTACAAGGGATAAAAGATCTTTGTTACATTACTTACAAGGGATAAAAGATCTTTGTTACTTTACTTACAAGGGATAAAAGATCTTTGTTACTTTACTTACAAGAGATAAAGGATCTTTGTTACATTACTTACAAGGGATAAAAGATCTTTGTTACTTTACTTACAAGGGATAAAAGATCTTTGTTACTTTACTTACAAGGGATAAAAGATCTTTGTTACATTACTTACAAGGGATAAAAGATCTTTCTTACTTTACTTACAAGGGATAAAAGATCTTTGTTACTTTACTTACAAGGGATAAAAGATCTTTGTTACTTTACTTACAAGGTATAAAAGATCTTTGTTACATTACTTACAAGGGATAAAAGATCTTTGTTACTTTACTTACAAGGGATAAAAGATCTTTGTTACATTACTTACAAGAGATAAAGGATCTTTGTTACTTTACTTACAAGGGATAAAGGATCTTTGTTACTTTACTTACAAGGGATAAAAGATCTTTGTTACTTTACTTACAAGGGATAAAAGATCTTTGTTACTTTACTTACAAGGGATAAAAGATCTTTGTTACATTACTTACAAGGGATAAAGGATCTTTGTTACATTACTTACAAGGGATAAAGGATCTTTGTTACTTTACTTAGAAGGGATAAAAGATCTTTGTTACTTTACTTACAAGGGATAAAAGATCTTTGTTACTTTACTTACAAGGGATAAAAGATCTTTGTTACTTTACTTACAAGGGATAAAAGATCTTTGTTACTTTACTTACAAGGGATAAAAGATCTTTGTTACTTTACTTACAAGGGATAAAAGATCTTTGTTACTTTACTTACAAGGGATAAAAGATCTTTGTTACTTTACTTACAAGGGATAAAAGATCTTTGTTACTTTACTTACAAGGGATAAAAGATCTTTGTTACTTTACTTACAAGAGATAAAAGATCTTTGTTACTTTACTTACAAGGGATAAAAGATCTTTGTTACTTTACTTACAAGGGATAAAGGATCTTTGTTACTTTACTTACAAGGGATAAAGGATCTTTGTCACATTACTTACAAGGGAAAAAGGATCTTTGTTACTTTACTTACAAGGGATAAAAGATCTTTGTTACTTTACTTACAAGGGATAAAAGATCTTTGTTACTTTACTTACAAGGGATAAAAGATCTTTGTTACATTACTTACAAGGGATAAAGGATCTTTGTTACATTACTTACAAGGGATAAAGGATCTTTGTTACTTTACTTACAAGGGATAAAAGATCTTTGTTACTTTACTTACAAGGGATAAAAGATCTTTGTTACTTTACTTACAAGGGATAAAAGATCTTTGTTACTTTACTTACAAGGGATAAAAGATCTTTGTTACTTTACTTACAAGGGATAAAAGATCTTTGTTACTTTACTTACAAGGGATAAAAGATCTTTGTTACTTTACTTACAAGGGATAAAGGATCTTTGTTACTTTACTTACAAGGGATAAAAGATCTTTGTTACTTTACTTACAAGGGATAAAAGATCTTTGTTACATTACTTACAAGGGATAAAGGATCTTTGTTACATTACTTACAAGGGATAAAGGATCTTTGTTACATTACTTACAAGGGATAAAGGATCTTTGTTACTTTACTTACAAGGGATAAAAGATCTTTGTTACTTTACTTACAAGGGATAAAAGATCTTTGTTACTTTACTTACAAGGGATAAAAGATCTTTGTTACTTTACTTACAAGGGATAAAAGATCTTTGTTACTTTACTTACAAGGGATAAAAGATCTTTGTTACATTACTTACAAGGGATAAAGGATCTTTGTTACATTACTTACAAGGGATAAAGGATCTTTGTTACTTTACTTACAAGGGATAAAAGATCTTTGTTACTTTACTTACAAGGGATAAAAGATCTTTGTTACTTTACTTACAAGGGATAAAAGATCTTTGTTACTTTACTTACAAGGGATAAAGGATCTTTGTTACTTTACTTACAAGGGATAAAAGATCTTTGTTACTTTACTTACAAGGGATAAAAGATCTTTATTACTTTACTTACAAGGGATAAAAGATCTTTGTTACATTACTTACAAGGGATAAAGGATCTTTGTTACATTACTTACAAGGGATAAAGGATATTTGTTACTTTACTTACAAGGGATAAAAGATCTTTGTTACTTTACTTACAAGGGATAAAAGATCTTTGTTACTTTACTTACAAGGGATAAAGGATCTTTGTTACTTTACTTACAAGGGATAAAAGATCTTTGTTACTTTACTTACAAGGGATAAAAGATCTTTGTTACTTTACTTACAAGGGATAAAAGATCTTTGTTACATTACTTACAAGGGATAAAGGATCTTTGTTACATTACTTACAAGGGATAAAGGATCTTTGTTACTTTACTTACAAGGGATAAAAGATCTTTGTTACTTTACTTACAAGGGATAAAAGATCTTTGTTACTTTACTTACAAGGGATAAAAGATCTTTGTTACATTACTTACAAGGGATAAAAGATCTTTGTTACATTACTTACAAGGGATAAAAGATCTTTGTTACATTACTTACAAGGGATAAAAGATCTTTGTTACTTTATTTACAAGGGATAAAAGATCTTTGTTACTTTACTTACAAGGGATAAAAGATCTTTGTTACTTTACTTACAAGAGATAAAAGATCTTTGTTACTTTACTTACAAGGGATAAAGGATCTTTGTTACATTACTTACAAGGGATAAAGGATCTTTGTTACATTACTTACAAGGGATAAAGGATCTTTGTTACATTACTTACAAGGGATAAAGGATCTTTGTTACATTACTTACAAGGGATAAAAGATCTTTGTTACATTACTTACAAGAGATAAAGGATCTTTGTTACATTACTTACAAGGGATAAAAGATCTTTGTTACATTACTTACAAGGGATAAAAGATCTTTGTTACATTACTTACAAGGGATAAAGGATCTTTGTTACTTTACTTACAAGGGATAAAAGATCTTTGTTACTTTACTTACAAGGGATAAAAGATCTTTGTTACATTACTTACAAGGGATAAAGGATCTTTGTTACATTACTTACAAGGGATAAAGGATCTTTGTTACATTACTTACAAGGGATAAAGGATCTTTGTTACTTTACTTACAAGGGATAAAAGATCTTTGTTACTTTACTTACAAGGGATAAAAGATCTTTGTTACTTTACTTACAAGGGATAAAAGATCTTTGTTACTTTACTTACAAGGGATAAAGGATCTTTGTTACATTACTTACAAGAGATAAAGATCTTTGTTACATTACTTACAAGGGATAAAAGATCTTTGTTACTTTACTTACAAGGGATAAAAGATCTTTGTTACATTACTTACAAGGGATAAAGGATCTTTGTTACATTACTTACAAGGGATAAAGGATCTTTGTTACTTTACTTACAAGGGATAAAAGATCTTTGTTACTTTACTTACAAGGGATAAAAGATCTTTGTTACTTTACTTACAAGGGATAAAAGATCTTTGTTACTTTACTTACAAGGGATAAAAGATCTTTGTTAATTTACTTACAAGGGATAAAAGATCTTTGTTACTTTACTTACAAGGGATAAAAGATCTTTATTACTTTACTTACAAGGGATAAAAGATCTTTATTACTTTACTTACAAGGGATAAAAGATCTTTGTTACATTACTTACAAGGGATAAAGGATCTTTGTTACATTACTTACAAGGGATAAAGGATATTTGTTACTTTACTTACAAGGGATAAAAGATCTTTGTTACTTTACTTACAAGGGATAAAAGATCTTTGTTACTTTACTTACAAGGGATAAAGGATCTTTGTTACTTTACTTACAAGGGATAAAAGATCTTTGTTACTTTACTTACAAGGAATAAAAGATCTTTGTTACTTTACTTACAAAGGATAAAAGATCTTTGTTACTTTACTTACAAGGGATAAAAGATCTTTGTTACTTTACTTACAAGGGATAAAAGATCTTTGTTACTTTACTTACAAGGGATAAAAGATCTTTGTTACTTTACTTACAAGGGATAAAAGATCTTTGTTACTTTACTTACAAGGGATAAAAGATCTTTGTTACTTTACTTACAAGGGATAAAAGATCTTTGTTACTTTACTTACAAGGGATAAAAGATCTTTGTTACATTACTTACAAGGGATAAAAGATCTTTGTTACTTTACTTACAAGAGATAAAGGATCTTTGTTACTTTACTTACAAGGGATAAAAGATCTTTGTTACTTTACTTACAAGGGATAAAAGATCTTTGTTACTTTACTTACAAGGGATAAAAGATCTTTGTTACATTACTTACAAGGGATAAAAGATCTTTGTTACTTTACTTACAAGGGATAAAAGATCTTTGTTACATTACTTACAAGGGATAAAGGATCTTTGTTACATTACTTACAAGGGATAAAGGATCTTTGTTACTTTACTTACAAGGGATAAAAGATCTTTGTTACTTTACTTACAAGGGATAAAAGATCTTTGTTACTTTACTTACAAGGGATAAAAGATCTTTGTTACTTTACTTACAAGGGATAAAAGATCTTTGTTACTTTACTTACAAGGGATAAAAGATCTTTGTTACTTTACTTACAAGGGATAAAAGATCTTTGTTACTTTACTTACAAGGGATAAAAGATCTTTGTTACTTTACTTACAAGGGATAAAAGATCTTTGTTACTTTACTTACAAGGGATAAAAGATCTTTGTTACTTTACTTACAAGGGATAAAAGATCTTTGTTACTTTACTTACAAGGGATAAAAGATCTTTGTTACTTTACTTACAAGGGATAAAAGATCTTTGTTACTTTACTTACAAGGGATAAAGGATCTTTGTTACATTACTTACAAGGGATAAAGGATCTTTGTTACTTTACTTACAAGGGATAAAAGATCTTTGTTACTTTACTTACAAGGGATAAAGGATCTTTGTTACTTTACTTACAAGGGATAAAAGATCTTTGTTACTTTACTTACAAGGGATAAAAGATCTTTGTTACTTTACTTACAAGGGATAAAGGATCTTTGTTACATTACTTACAAGGGATAAAGGATCTTTGTTACTTTACTTACAAGGGATAAAAGATCTTTGTTACTTTACTTACAAGGGATAAAAGATCTTTGTTACTTTACTTACAAGGGATAAAGGATCTTTGTTACTTTACTTACAAGGGATAAAAGATCTTTGTTACTTTACTTACAAGGGATAAAAGATCTTTGTTACTTTACTTACAAGGGATAAAAGATCTTTGTTACATTACTTACAATGGATAAAGGATCTTTGTTACATTACTTACAAGGGATAAAGGATCTTTGTTACTTTACTTACAAGGGATAAAAGATCTTTGTTACTTTACTTACAAGGGATAAAAGATCTTTGTTACTTTACTTACAAGGGATAAAGGATCTTTGTTACTTTACTTACAAGGGATAAAAGATCTTTGTTACTTTACTTACAAGGGATAAAAGATCTTTGTTACTTTACTTACAAGGGATAAAAGATCTTTGTTACATTACTTACAAGGGATAAAGGATCTTTGTTACTTTACTTACAAGGGATAAAAGATCTTTGTTACTTTACTTACAAGGGATAAAAGATCTTTGTTACATTACTTACAAGGGATAAAGGATCTTTGTTACATTACTTACAAGGGATAAAGGATCTTTGTTACTTTACTTACAAGGGATAAAAGATCTTTGTTACTTTACTTACAAGGGATAAAAGATCTTTGTTACTTTACTTACAAGGGATAAAAGATCTTTGTTACTTTACTTACAAGGGATAAAAGATCTTTGTTACTTTACTTACAAGGGATAAAAGATCTTTGTTACTTTACTTACAAGGGATAAAAGATCTTTGTTACTTTACTTACAAGGGATAAAAGATCTTTGTTACTTTACTTACAAGGGATAAAAGATCTTTGTTACTTTACTTACAAGGGATAAAAGATCTTTGTTACTTTACTTACAAGGGATAAAGGATCTTTGTTACATTACTTACAAGGGATAAAAGATCTTTGTTACTTTACTTACAAGGGATAAAGGATCTTTGTTACTTTACTTACAAGGGATAAAAGATCTTTGTTACTTTACTTACAAGGGATAAAAGATCTTTGTTACTTTACTTACAAGGGATAAAAGATCTTTGTTACTTTACTTACAAGGGATAAAGGATCTTTGTTACATTACTTACAAGGGATAAAAGATCTTTGTTACTTTACTTACAAGGGATAAAAGATCTTTGTTACTTTACTTACAAGGGATAAAAGATCTTTGTTACTTTACTTACAAGAGATAAAAGATCTTTGTTACTTTACTTACAAGGGATAAAAGATCTTTGTTACTTTACTTACAAGGGATAAAAGATCTTTGTTACTTTACTGACTGGGGATAAAGGATCTTTGTTACTTTACTTACAAGGGATAAAAGATCTTTGTTACTTTACTTACAAGGGATAAATGATCTTTGTTACTTTACTTACAAGGGATAAAGGATCTTTGTTACTTTACTTACAAGGGATAAAAGATCTTTGTTACTTTACTTACAAGGGATAAAAGATCTTTGTTACTTTACTTACAAGGGATAAAAGATCTTTGTTACATTACTTACAAGGGATAAAGGATCTTTGTTACATTACTTACAAGGGATAAAGGATCTTTGTTACTTTACTTACAAGGGATAAAAGATCTTTGTTACTTTACTTACAAGGGATAAAAGATCTTTGTTACTTTACTTACAAGGGATAAAAGATCTTTGTTACATTACTTACAAGGGATAAAAGATCTTTGTTACTTTACTTACAAGGGATAAAGGATATTTGTTACTTTACTTACAAGGGATAAAAGATCTTTGTTACTTTACTTACAAGGGATAAAGGATCTTTGTTACTTTACTTACAAGGGATAAAAGATCTTTGTTACTTTACTTACAAGGGATAAAAGATCTTTGTTACTTTACTGACTGGGGATAAATAATCTTTATCTTTTAATCTTTTTGTTATTTAATTAAATACGTTCTAAGGGGAACTTACTGTCACTCACTTCAAAACGTGCTGATGGGAACTTCATGTGACTAACTTCAGAGTGTGGCAAAGAGAACTTAATGTTGCTAACTTTTATACTTGCTAACTGGACATTCGCGATGCGCCCAGAACACACTAACTGAGGTACTGGGACGCACATGTTTAGAATCAACTGCACTAAGCTTCCCATTTAATACCACTTGTACATGTTCACATTTCACTGCTGCTCAAATATATGAACAGTTCTTGAAGTCCAAACACGTACGAAACATTTCTAGTGTTCCTTAAAACCTGTTGTTAGTCTTGACTTCTGTTATGTCCGTTGTCTCTCTTTTATCATAACAAAAAATCTCTTATTATATAATTGACCATATACATTTTTTAATTGGTAGATCTCTATTTACATACATACTATTTAACTAGCAACAAGGGGAGGGGGGAGCAAACAGTTCTGCCGTTATTTCATTGTTTTCTCCCTTGTTGTCTGTTGACTGCTCGTCTGTAACAGTGAAAGTTCAGAGGTCATAGTGTCTAGCTAGTAGTGGCTCAATGGAACACTCACACGTTTAATTAGTGGAAGAGGATAACAGACTCTGGGGGAGTGGGGGGGGGGGTTGTAAGACATGAGAGGAAGGTATGAGAGTGAGAGAATAAACGTGTGTGTGTGTCTGAGAGAGAGAGAGAGAGAGAGAGAATGGAGACATAAACCTGGAGATGTCGAGAGTTCGACAGAGAAGAAGAGAGAAAGAGACAGAGAGAGAGATAAGAGAGAGAGAAAGAGACAGACAGAGAGAGAGATAAGAGAGAGAGAAAGAGACAGACAGAGAGAGAGATAAGAGAGAGAGAAAGAGACAGACAGAGAGAGAGATAAGAGAGAGAGAAAGAGACAGACAGAGAGAGAGATAAGAGAGAGAGAAAGAGACAGACAGAGAGAGAGATAAGAGAGAGAGAAAGAGACAGACAGAGAGAGAGATAAGAGAGAGAGAAAGAGACAGACAGAGAGAGAGATAAGAGAGAGAGAAAGAGACAGACAGAGAGAGAGAGATAAGAGAGAGAGAAAGAGACAGACAGAGAGAGAGATAAGAGAGAGAGAAAGAGACAGACAGAGAGAGAGATAAGAGAGAGAGAAAGAGACAGACAGAGAGAGAGATAAGAGAGAGAGAAAGAGACAGACAGAGAGAGATTAGGAGAAAAAGAGACAGACAGAGAGAGAGATTAGGAGAAAAAGAGACAGACAGAGAGAGAGATAAGAAAGAGAGAAAGAGACAGACAGAGATAATGAAAGAGAGAAAGAGACAGAAAGAGAGAGATTAGGAGAAAAAGAGACAGACAGAGAGAGAGATAAGAGAGAGAGAAAGAGACAGACAGAGATAATGAAAGAGAGAAAGAGACAGACAGAGAGAGAGATAAGAGAGAGAGAAAGAGACAGACAGAGAGAGAGATAAGAGAGAGAGAAAGAGACAGACAGAGAGAGAGATAAGAGAGAGAGAAAGAGACAGACAGAGATAATGAAAGAGAGAAAGAGACAGAAAGAGAGAGATTAGGAGAAAAAGAGACAGACAGAGAGAGAGATAAGAGAGAGAGAAAGAGACAGACAGAGATAATGAAAGAGAGAAAGAGACAGAAAGAGAGAGATTAGGAGAAAAAGAGACAGACAGAGAGAGAGATAAGAGAGAGAGAAAGAGACAGACAGAGATAATGAAAGAGAGAAAGAGACAGAAAGAGAGAGATTAGGAGAAAAAGAGACAGACAGAGAGAGAGATAAGAGAGAGAGAAAGAGACAGACAGAGAGAGATTAGGAGAAAAAGAGACAGACAGAGAGAGAGATAAGAAAGAGAGAAAGAGATGTAACTTAAAGCTAATGACTAACTTGAGTCAATGTGATACTTCACAGTAAACAAAGTCACACCATTTCATATATTTCTTCTCTCTTTTTCTCATTCTGTCTCTTTTTCCCACATCGTTACTCTCTGTTCCCTCTCCCTCATTCTTTCTCTATTTCACATTCTCCCCCTATTTCTCTTCCTCTCTCTGTCTCTCTCTCTCTCACTCCTATTATCTTAGACCATGCTAAAACATCCCCAGCCGAAAATAAAACAAAGATGTCAGGTACAGTGAGGTCTCAATGTCATTGTGGTAGACACACCGTCTCTTGGCCTTCTTAGCCGTATGTCAGAACTACTTCTCTACACCCAAGAAGTCAACAGGGACAGACAATCTGACCAGGAACATTGGTCAACAAATACAGCTCACACAGGCACTTAGTTAAAGGGAAACAATCTCAGTAGGGTTACCTCCCCTTTCAAGTCTTTTGGGTCAAAATACAGTCTTAATCACGTGGTAGCTGGATGGAAAAGTAGAGCAGGAGAAGTAGGAGAGAGGGAGAGAGGGAGAGGGAGAGAGGGAGAGAGAGGGAGAGAGAGAGAGAGAAGCAACATTACGAAGAAACAAAAAATATGGAAAGAAGAAAAAAGAACAGCTTTAGTCTACAGACCCCCGCCTGTCTTTCCTGACAGTTGTTTTGATGCAGTTAGTTCTACTTGAGTGAGCTGGACCACACCCGGGACTCAATGTCACAGTTCTGATAACTCTAGTGGAAGGCAAGTAGAACTTAAATCTAAGAAGACTTGAGGAGGGGAAAAAAGTACACAAGAAAGACACTAGGGAAATTTCCAACCATCAGTAGCTCCCCTCAGGGCGCCACGGTTAGACGCTGACCACATCGATCAGATGGACCAAGCTGGAGATTAATTAGCTGCAAAGCACTTAAGAATATAAGAGTCTCACTCCTTAGCCACCGGACTGTCCGTTCCTGCTGTTTTTCTTTGACTATGTTAGAAATACGTACTTATGTAATGGATATATACGAACACGTTTTGTAACTAGAAAGTTAATTTCACACAAAGCTATGTAATGTTTCCGAGTTTGTACTTGCTCAGATGTTCTATTACAAGTGTACTAGGCACTGATAAACTGATACAAATGAATATAAAGGTAGATCTGTGGTGAAGACTGAATCTACAGAGGTGAAAATCCACAGGACCGGAATTACGGCAGTGCCCTATGCACACATTACAGCTGGGAAGGACTTCAAAGTGAGGCCTCTACAAATAATAATAATCAATCGGCTATAAGTAGGTGCATTCCACAGGATTCCTCAATTTGAAGTCCTTCCCAGCTGTTTAGAGGCTGCAACTTCTTCGTGACATCAGCAACAAATCACGTTTTTACTTATCTTCATAGATTGAACTTTAAGTGGTTTCGGACATTATGGACTAAAATTTTTTTATTTTTTTCTACAAAGTTGACAATGATAATACTTAAAAGTAAGTTAAAAAGTTTCCACTGCTGCACAATAAACGCAATTATATCCCTAGCGATTCTTCCATTTCGCAGATTAAGGATGACTGTAGTGCAGAAAAATTGAAATGTGAAAAAAAAAACAATTAATTCGGATTTGTCAATTATAAAAAAAAGGATAATTCGTGCAGGTTGTAAGGTTAAAAAAGGAGATATATTTATATCATTATCATCCTAATTATCCTCCTCCTCCTCATCGGCAGCATTAGAGTAAGGGCTAGTGGAGTTGAAATCCTCCATGTATTAATGTTATGTATAAAACCCTGAGGTAAAGATATCGACAACACTGAAGCTATTTACCCAATGATTGTTGCCTCTTAAAAAAAATAAAAAAATATAAACAGATAAAAATAACAGTTAGTGAGTGTCAGATAAAAACAAAACGACACTATAAATGACAGTGTCAGAAGCAGCCAGACAGTCTCTGGTGACTTCATAACACTGCGCTAGTCCCTGACTTTCACAGGACCGTACTAGGTAGATCAATATAATTTAAGAGACTGCCACCCGCTGACCATATGGGTATTTATGGATGATCGTTGGCCTATTTTGTCCTGGCCTGATGGTCTGGTGGCCAGAGAGTAAGATGACGTATTGATTCATGGACTTGCCGGTAGTGGCATTGGTTTGGATGATGGGAGGGGGGAGGAGAAAATTGCCGGACATGGTCAGCGGAAACAGATTCTTTCAGTGTTTTCTTTCGGGTTTAGTTTTTTTTTTTGCTTTTTTAAAATTAAGAGCAATATTGTGTGAGTGTGTTTATGTGCTAAACGTGTACACGTTTGTGAGCCTAACTTCCTGTATGTTTTGTGTGTGTAGTTATTTGCATGTAGGTGTACAAGCAAGACCTTCGTCTTAGAAGGCCTGAACACTGGCCTGCAACGTCACAACCTGTGGGCAGTTTAAACCAATAGCTCATTGCCACGTCGTACAGAGCTGTGTCTTAGCAACGAGCTATTGGTCTAAACTGCCCGAAATAAAGACTTCTAATTAAAGCTAAGAGGCCTACTATAGTTGTTGACCTAGATTTAAGATTCATTTGTTTAAATTAGGTCAAATACATCAACTTTCACTTAACATTCTTGATCCATCAGTTTAAACAGGAATCCAAGTGGACAATAAGCTTATGAATTAAGTATTTTACGTTAGTATATTTAACTAATATCTCCCATCTCCACTTTTACCGCGTCAAATCATAAAGGCTTCATTTTTTTCACAGGCTCACAGTGTGTTGACACTGCGCATGTAAGGTGAGCGCGATATTATGAATGGGACTATAAAAATGTATGGTAAGACGGTTGTAGTTATATATATATAGCAACTCATTTATTTTAAAATGTTTTTGAAACACAAAATTGAAGGTTAATTTTAATAATTAATGAACTATTTTGTATGTTCATGTGAAAAGGTAAAAAAAAGTCACTTTGCGAAGAGTAGATCTTCGCATTAGAAATGTTTTACATGTTTCGGATGTTCCTTCAGAGTTGAAGATAATTTATTTCCTAGTCCAAACATCCCGCAGGACGGGGGATGGGAGCGGACAGAGTTTGAACCCTGGACCATTGATAAATCTGAACGACTGTCCAGCGCGCAAACCACACGACCAGGCAGCCATTAGATTTAGCCTTGGATGGCGAAGATGTTCTACTCTGCGCATGCGTGACCATTCGGTCTTGTCTGATGTAAACATGGCTATAGAACTTGTTCCATGACTTTCTGCTTTCTATTCTAGATGTGAACATTTGAAAAGACATTGTACACTAGTTCTTGTCATTTCCATCAATATTAGAATTCTTGTTGATAATGATATAGGAACAAGGTTAATATTTTTTCTTTCATTTTGAATTATAACTTAACAAATTAAAATTTATTACTAGAAATTTCTCGTGTAGTTTTATCTTCTTTCTCTCTTCAGTTTTTATCTTTTTTCTCTCTGTGTCTTTGTATGTTGCATATGTCTTTTCTCTCCCTCTTTCTTTATCTTTCGCTCTCTCTCTCTCACACACTTAATTTTTTTTCTCATCTCTCTCTCTCTCTGTGTCTCTCTGTCTATTTGTTCTTTCTCTCATCCCCTTCCCCCCTGTTTATTTTCCCTTAAATCATCTTGTTTTCTCTTGTTGTGTAAACTTTGTCTCCCCCGCACTGGCCTACAAATACATGGTTTGTAAAGTCGCCAGCAAACAATATTCCTGTAAAACTTTTCAAGTAATAGATGTAACTATGTGACACGACACGCACACTTCCAAAGTCTATCATGATGGAACACACACAAAAAAAAGTCTAGAACCGCCAAAATGTCTGGAACAAGAAATTTTCATCAGAGAGACAGCTCAAGAGGGAAAAGTAAAAAATAAACTTTTGACAACAAGAGAAGGAGAAAAAAACAAGTTCTGTGTTGATGAATAGCCAAATCTTGTTTGTGAGGATAAGTCGACAAATCTTGTTTGTGAGGATAAGTCGACAAATCTTGTTTGTGAGGATAAGTCGACAAATCTTGTTTGTGAGGATAAGTCGACAAATCTTGTTTGTGAGGATAAGTCGACAAATCTTGTTTGTGAGGATAAGTCGACAAATCTTGTTTGTGAGGATAAGTCGACAAATCTTGTTTGTGAGGATAAGTCGACAAATCTTGTTTGTGAGGATAAGTCGCCAACTCTTGTTTGTGATAATAAGTCGTCAAGTCTTGTTTGTGAGGATAAGTCGCCAAGACTTGTTTGTGAGGATAAGTCACCAAGTCTTGTTTGTGAGGATAAGTCGCCAAGACTTGTTTGTGAGGATAAGTCGCCAAGACTTGTTTGTGAGGATAAGTCACCAAGTCTTGTTTGTGAGGATAAGTCGCCAAGACTTGTTTGTGAGGATAAGTCACCAAGTCTTGTTTGTGAGGATAAGTCGACAAATCTTGTTTGTGAGGATAAGTCGACAAATCTTGTTTGTGAGGATAAGTCGACAAATCTTGTTTGTGAGGATAAGTCGACAAATCTTGTTTGTGAGGATAAGTCGCCAACTCTTGTTTGTGATAATAAGTCGTCAAGTCTTGTTTGTGAGGATAAGTCGCCAAGACTTGTTTGTGAGGATAAGTCGCCAAGACTTGTTTGTGAGGATAAGTCACCAAGTCTTGTTTGTGAGGATAAATCGCCACAGGGCCGGCTTTAGGTAATTGGAGAGGCCCTGGGCGAAGTAAAATGGCAGACCAAAAGGAATGTCAAAATAAAAAAAATAAAAAAATGAATAAAAAATAAAAGAAGGCCATAATTCATTTTTTATTTCTGTTGATAGGAAGATGTATTATGTATCATTACCGAATGTTGTTGGTGGCTGGCGAGTAAGGAAATAGACAAAAGCCTCACTTGATGTTGAAAGACACGCCTCTGGATTTCCCGATGATTTGGATGCCCCAGACTCGAAATAACGTTTCTACATTTCCATCCAAAAGAAGAAACAACAGAGCCTAGATAGTCTAAGGCGTAGAGCTAAACATTCGTAAAGAAACTTGGAGTCCTAGTAGAGAGTTAAGCTTGTAGACATAAATACATGACTCAAGTTGTCCTTAAATTTGTGTGTGTCCTTTGCGACGCCCCCCCCCCTCAACAATTGAAGGCCGTTGGAGGGTGCTTAGTTTTCCTAAAGCTAAGGCCGGCTGGTCTGTGAGGATAAATAACTAGGCGACCCATCAACATAACTGAGGGCATGATGGCTGAGTTATAAAGAGCTTGACTTATGAAACGAGGGGACTCAAGTTTGAATCTCCGTAAAGACTTATATTTTAAATTTCTGTATTTTAGGACGCCCCTAAGTTCACCCAACTCTAATGGATACCTGACATTGGTTAGGTAAAGTAACGGATGTTGGTCTTTGTGTTGGTCACATGACAGCCTCGTTAACCGTAGGCCATACAAACAGATGACCTCTACATCATTTGCCCAAGAGATGGCAACTTTTTTTTTAACTCTATATAACTAGGCGGGAATGGCATTTTCATTGTCATGGAATACATTCATTTCTAAATTCAAAGCCCCTTAAATTTCTTTTTTTACTTTACAAGTTTATGTTCATTTTGTTTATAATATTGAAATGACGTATCAATAATGTGAACAAGGACTTTTTTATAGTCTGAGAGTGATTTCCATACTATTGTGTTTGTGATGTTAGCGCTCCTGTTTTAACCCATGGTCTTCCACGGAACAATATGTTTTATTCTTGGTTGATTTCTTTTTGAATAAACAAGATATCACAGATCTTAATGCAATATTTCATTGGCAGAACAAGTGGCAGCCGAGAAACATAATAAAATCAGGATGGGCAGGCGGTTGGGAGGTGGGGGTAGAGCATTGCATGTTATGATCTGCATGTCGTGTAGAGAACATCAGAGAGAGAGAGAGAGAGAGAGAGAGAGAGAGAGAGAGTTGATAAGAGATTTATACAAGGGAATAAAGTTGCACAGCCTTGAATACATCATCCTTATCCGTGGATCACAAGGCTGAATGTCACATAGAGCTTCCTGCAATTTGGTTGATCTCCACAATGTATTAAAGAGAGACAGGATTTACCGGATTTACCTACACAAGCTATAGCTGAGGGCCTTCAAGAAATATTTGGCATATAATACATAGAATAACATGTAGCATATAATGACATATAATACCTGTACTTATAAAGGGCCGCCAAGCAGCCTAGGGCCTTTTGAAAGGTAAATACGGCACTAGAGATAAACATTATGTTTTTTCTCTCTTTCTTCTCTCTTTCTTCTCTCTCTCTCTCTCTCCCTCTCTCTCATTGCGGTACTGTGTGTGGAAATTATATTAGCTTAAATCAGGGCTATTCTATATTAAAATATTATGTTATAGAAAGAGTTTGCCATCTGCCCCTTACATACAGGATAATTTTTGCAACTAAATCTAGTCTAGTCTAAAAGTCCAGTACAAAGTACTAAAGTAGTCCTGCAGCCACCGAGAATGGCTGTACATACATTCTAACGCGTTGTACTGGAGTTGTCTTCTCATTTATTCGGTGTCGTTGGCATAATACAAGTCATTACTTCAGGGGAAGTAATGCGCTCAAGCTTGAACTATTGGTTAGCGGCCTTTGTCTTTAGGTCCTCGGGTTCATTTGGTGCAACACATTAGATTCGTGTATTGAGACGAAGCTGGGATTAAGAAAAACAAAGTTGGAAGTTTATTATGTGGATGCAGCGTGACCTTGACGTCATGACCCTAAGTAGCCCAACGGAAACTCCCGAGTTCCAACCCTCTACTCGGAAGTTATAGACTGAGCCGAAATAGAAAGTCAGATGTCCTGTACAGTAAACCAAGCAGTGCAAGAGATATTTGGTGACCTAGAGACCAGAGCAAATGGTCAGACTAGACTTAATGTTCAGACTAACTGTCAAACCAGACCAATTGATTAGACTAGACCAAATGATGAGACTAGATCTCGTGATGATACTAGACTAAATAAGGAGACTAGACCAAATGGTAAAAATAGGCCAAATGAGACTAGGTCAAATGATAAGACTAGGTCAAATGATAAGACTAGGTCAAATGGTGAGACTAGGTCAAATGATGAGACTAGGCCAAATGATTAAACTAAGCAAATGAGGTGGACCTTTCTTTTCAATATTGATGCATGTTATAACTTTAATACTGTCTAATGAGAGAATGCAATATAAAACCAGTCAGAGCATAACGTTTCCTTGCGTATTGTTACAAATTGAACTATGTCTAAACATTCCAGTGTCTGCCATTACTCAGAGAGCTAATGATGAAAAGAAGCTTGTAATAAAAGGCAGCGACAGAATTGCGAAATAAAACAGGAAGCAGAAAAAAAAAAAAGTCATGTGTCTGCTGTGTCGTCCACGCGATTCAACAATTTGATGCCATCCATCAGGCAGCCATTTTCTTTTTATCCCAATGTTCGTTTTAGACCTCAAAAATGATAACCAGGTTTTTTTTTTCATTATGATTCTATCCCTTTGTATCCTCGCTTCGTCTTTCTCCTTGTCCAGACAAGCAGATGTTAAATTAAGTCCATGCCTGATCCATCACGTGATGGGGAACTCAATCCAAAATGTGCCTGTGATTGAAGACAGATTGTTTCAATCACAGCCAGAGTTTATTCCCGCTTCGCAATCAGTGAAATTATCTATAACACTCCACAGAAAGAGAAGGGGTCATGGCGTCTCTGTTTCATAACATGAGACTCCCCGAGTGGATTCTTTTGTTACGGAGATTAAATTGAATGGTTTTGTGAGAGTTCATTTCCTAACCTCTCGCCCTCCCCAGCCCCCCCCTCTTTATTTTAGATGGTTTATATAGGGCAGTTGATGTATAGGTCAGCTGTTTCTGTGGCCTACGGTTAACGAGGGTGTCATGTGGCCAGTATAATGACCAACCGCCTTTACTTTTCCCCCACTAATGTCAGGTAGCCAGTATGTCAGGTAGCCAGTATGTCAGGTAGTCAGTATGTCAGGTAGCCAGTATGTCAGGTAGCCAGTATGTCAGGTAGCCAATTTGTCAGGTAGCCAGTAGAGCTGGATCGAGACCAATCGTCATAGAAGGCCTAAACACTGACCTGCAGCATGTGGCGAGTCACTGGCCAGTTAGGACCAAAAGCTCGTTGCCACGTCACAGGTCTGTGGCTGGACGGACTCAGAGGTCTCCTAACGATCCCGAAATTTAAAATCCAAGATTTCACCAGGATTCGAACCCGGGACCCTCCGATTCGGAAGCCAAACGCTTTACCACTCTTATGTAACAGTGAAGGGTGCTGTTTAAAAGTATATCACTCTTATGTAACAGTGAAGGGTGCTGTTTAAAAGTATATCACTCTTATGTAACAGTGAAGGGTGCTGTTTAAAAGTATATCACTCTTATGTAACAGTGAAGGGTGCTGTTTAAAAGTATATCACTCTTATGTAACAGTGAAGGGTGCTGTTTAAAAGTATATCACTCTTATGTAACAGTGACGGGTGCTGTTTAAAAGTATATCACTCTTATGTAACAGTGAAGGGTGCTGTTCAAAAGTATATCACTCTTATGTAACAGTGAAGGGTGCTGTTTAAAAGTATATCACTCTTATGTAACAGTGAAGGGTGCTGTTTAAAAGTATATCACTCTTATGTAACAGTGAAGGGTGCTGTTTAAAAGTATATACGTATTGGAATCGTGCAGTTTGAGAACAAAACACAATGATTATTAGAATCTATTAGGTTCAAACACGATTCCGACATTATTACGGAAGTATTGCATCCACCATTTTATATGAGAAGAAGGATTGGATTAGTTGACACTCCAAACACCAAGTTATTCTATACTGACTTGGGTTTGGTTAGACCTATACCATCTTCTTCGAAAAAGTATTGCGTTGTCATTAGTTTAAGTCCCTTGTACTATTTATAGCTGTATAAGCATTATGTTGTCATTAGTTTAAGTCCCTTGTACTATTTATAGCTGTATAAGCATTATGTTGTCATTAGTTTAAGTCCCTTGTACTATTAATAGATGTATAAGGCATTGGGTTCGAAGATTAAGGATGGGTACAGTGTTTCACGTGACTAACAAGACCCAATTGAGACCTACTAATTTTGTCACATCTCATACAGACAAAAGTCTTTGTCCACGGTGAGTCTATTTAAGTTTGCATTGGGTTTACCAGATGGGCTCCACAGTATGTCAGGCATCGGCCAAAAATTTAGAAAATTCCTGCTTTTTAATAATCAGCTTTTTCTTGCACTTTGATATTATCTAATAGTAAAATTTCGCCATTCATATTTTTCTGGTTTAAATACACAAACATATTGTCCTGAGTACTGGTCTAGGACCTGTTATAAATAACATATTGTCCTACGTACTGGCCTAGGACCTTTTATAAATAACATATTGTCCTACGTACTGGCCTAGGACCTGTTATAAATAACATATTGTCCTACGTACTGGCCTAGGACCTGTTATAAATAACATATTGTCCTACGTACTGGCCTAGGACCTTTTACAAATGACATATTGTCCTACGTACTGGCCTAGGACCTTTTACAAATGACATATTGTCCTACGTACTGGCCTAGGACCTGTTTTAAATGACATATTGTCCTACGTACTGGCCTAAGACCTGTTTTAAATGACATATTGTCCTACGTACTGGCCTAGGACCTGTTTTAAATGACATATTGTCCTACGTACTGGCCTAGGACCTGTTTTAAATGACATATTGTCCCTACGTTGTGGCCTAAAGGGATGGGATATTGTTGTGATCGATGTTCATTGTTTTCAGCAGTGCTGCAATTTGAGATCATTAGCAAGACAGAAAGAGAATACTTTTTTTTTGGCAACTTTATTCCTGAACATTTTGGTGTTCATATATTTATAAATGTTCAAGTGAGACCTATGACGAAGAGCTTCAGAAAATCGTGAATTTTTCTTTGTAAATGTTTTGACTTACCAATGCACAGTTGCGGCATATTGTGGCCAAAGTCATAAGACATAAAAAGATAGAGAAAAGAGAGATGTGCATAAGACTTACGAAGATAGAGGAGGTTTAGGCGCTTCCGCACTGTGTCTTATGCAGATACGTCAAACGGAAGTAGCTCTCAAATATCGAAATCCAATAACACAGTCGAAAGGCCAACACTAGAAGTTTGTCGACGCTGAAGTTTAACAATAATGAAGGGAACCGTCGAATGTCGTCAAGCTAAGTCTCTACGTTCATAACAAACTCTCTCGCTCTAAAGCCGTCAAAAGTAGGCTGTTTATAGTTCGCTATTCTTGTTAACATTCTAGTCTGCTTTTTATTTCGTCGCGTCCTTGTCTCTCAGTCCAAACTTTCCCTTTCTATGAAACAGTCACTTTTCCCTCGAACTGCTTATCGTGTTATTCCAGAGACAAGAGAGATGTGTATGCTCTATTTAGACAAGAGAGATGTGTATGCTCTATTTAGACAAGAGAGATGTGTATGCTCTATTTAGACAAGAGAGATGTGTATGCTCTATTTAGACAAGAGAGATGTGTATGCTCTATTTAGACAAGAGAGATGTGTATGCTCTATTTAGACAAGAGAGATGTGTATGCTCTATTTAGACAAGAGAGATGTGTATGCTCTATTTAGACAAGAGAGATGTGTATGCTGTATTTAGACAAGAGAGATGTGTATGCTCTATTTAGACAAGAGAGATGTGTATGCTCTATTTAGACAAGAGAGATGTGTATGCTGTATTTAGACAAGAGAGATGTGTATGCTCTATTTAGACAAGAGAGATGTGTATGCTGTATTTAGACAAGAGAGATGTGTATGCTCTATTTAGACAAGAGAGATGTGTATGCTCTATTTAGACATGTTCTTTACAAACGTTAAAAACATCTGAGACGCCATAAAGTTGCAGAAGAGTCATTAGTGCTGCCCCATCGAACCTATTGGATGATGTGCTGTAAATAAAGACACACACTTTTCAACTTGTGTATTTCGCCATTATCAGATGCTATCTGGCCGTGAATCGCTTTAAAAGAGTATTGATAGTGTGCTGGGGCATCATCAACATTCAGCGGGTCTTTAGTTTTTTGTACACAGCGATAAAATACATGCCGCCAGCACTTAGAGCGGTGTTGAAGAAGGGGGCGGTTTATTTGGTCAGAGCTGATTGATGACAAAATCAATAAAAATAAATAATGACAAAACTGAAATAGTAATATGATCTCTCCCCCCTCCCCCTCTCAACGCATTGTTACTCACCGAAGAGGAGGAATTATGTAACCAAGTAAGAACACTATGTTAGAATGGAGTGATTGGACACACAATGGGAATGTCTTTCTTTTTCTTTCTGCATCTGTCTGTCTTTCTTTATCTGCCTATCTGTCTGTCAACCAATACTCTTACACCCTATCTGCGTCTATCTAACAAGTTACAATACTCTACCTATCTGTATTTATCTATAATCTAACAATACTCTGAAAGTCTATCTGTATCAACCAATACTGTTGCAGCCTATCTGTCTGTCTCTCTGGTTCTATCTACTCATGTCTGTTCATCTGTCTGTCCGCCTCCGTCTGTTTGTCTACTCTCTCTTAATAGTCTAAGTCTGTCTGTTCATCTACCGATCTGCCCGCATCTTTATATTTGTCTACCTTTTTTGCCCGCATCTTTCTGTTTGGTTCTTGTCTGTTTGTCCCACACAAACGGTGCGTAAGCATACGAAGCTCAGATGGACATCTCCATCCCCCCCCCCCCACCCCACCTCTCAATTCACTTAAAACTGAGAACAAAGAAAATATTAATCATAATAAAAGGACAAGGAGAAAGAACGACTTTGTTTCTAGTTCAACATTCTGGACACAAAGCCGAAAGAATCAACTCATACGAGTCCAGAGAATGCAACATGAAATAAGGCTAACAAAAAAATTATTCGCATACACCAACGCACGCACGCACAGACACGGCGCTAACAAAGTAAATGACTTTCATCACTTGATCAACTTGATGGAATTCTTGATCTTTTCCGATTCTCTCTTTCTTCCCATGCCCCCCCCCCCAACTACGCCACTCCGCCCCACACTCCGCCCCTCCAACCCACTAGGCCATTCTCTGCTGCCATGTCTCTCTGCCATCCACAGCCCAAAACTCCATTTGGGGGGATGGAGGGGGGAGGAGGGAGGGAGAGTTTTCCCCTGTCATGTTTGGATCTGAAGATGAGAAGCCATCACTGGGCTGTTTGTGTTTGTATTGAGAGATAGGTTTGTATTGTGTTTGTAAGAAGGTGGGTGCGATGTTGGCGTCTGTTATCTGATGTCACCGTGTGAACAGTGAGAAGCTGCAATTACTCATTGAAATGACACACGCTGTGGCGTAGCAAGGTTCCCGTGGGCCCGGGTTCAGGAATGCGAGGTTGGGCCCCCCCTACTATGAGCTGAGTGTGACTGAACCCAAACTGGGCTCTACTGTATCTAATGAGAGAGTACATGTCAATGAAAACAGACTTCTACGCCAAACTGTACACAAGGTACACCTGATCCTCACGGGGTAAAGGAGAACAATGGACCTCATTCACCAATCGTAAACAAACAACATTTAGCCACGTGATAATATTGATAAAACAACGAAAAAAAACTGTCACGTGATAGCCATTGTGTTTTACGTAAATTGTATAGAAGAGATAGAAAATCACGTGGCTAAATGTTGTTTGTTTACGATTGGCGAATAAGGTCCATTTCAAGGTTTGGATCTGTCCTGTCTTGGATTGTGTCTGTTGTCTAATGCTACTTCAGTTAGTCTAATGCGAGTCCAAACACATCCAAGGGACACAACTATCTAGAACAGACTTAATAAAAACTTGTGAATTCTTCAACTGATGTTTATTTACAAATAGGGGGGGGGGGGATCCGTCGTTTTAATTAGTAGTCTATTCACTATGCATCTTTCTACAAGCCCTAGCCATAGTCTTCTCCTATCATGTAGTGCCGTGTTCTGCCACGTCATTAGTTTGTCTGACTACGTCACTACTTTTACAGTCGCTAAAGACAATGCACAATATATTTATTTACAAAACTAACATCATCTCTAAACTAAACTAGGTCACTACTTTTACAGTCGCTAAAGACAATGCACAATATATTTATTTATAAAACTAACATCATCTCTGAACTAAACTAGGTCACTACAGATCATTGTATGGGGCCAATGTCATTGGTCAACCATGTAACATTTCGGGACTCTGAGTGACATGCTGAATCTTCAGATATTCTGAATGTGTATTGGTCGTCACAGGTATTGGAGTTACATAACTTACCACAGCGCAATAGTTCTGTTTTACATCAGCCTCGATTAGTTAGCAGTCGAAGGTCTTGAAAGCACAGATGGAAAGAAATGAATGTTCAACTTAATGAGTAGATTGTGGTCTCAAGCTTGGTTTCCACGCGCAAATGTTTGGTATTCAAGGAATCGGAAGACATTGTTTTTAAATAGGTGATTCGTGTATTAGTATGTTAAAATACGATTTGATATACTCTCTCTTACGAGATGTGTTTTAAAAGCAGAAATCACATAAACTAATAATACTGCACATCTACTGTTTACTCATAAAATTAATTCAAGTATTTCAATTAGTCAATATGCATCGTAATATTAAAGAAATAAATAACTCTTGAACCAAAATAACGGCAAATATAATTCATCATATAGAACACTTTCACAATGAGTTGGATTACACGTAGTTATTGTTATTATTATTGTTATTATTATTAAATAAAAAATCTAACACGTTAGATTTAAACGAAACGCTGTACTGACAATGTAAGAGTTACCTTCCTTTAATAGATTACATTGTTATTTTGCTCGGACACTAGAAATATAATTTAAGAAAAAATAAACATAATTTCATTAAAATAATGTAATAATGTAATAATGTGATGCATTTAAACTCTTATAGTCAACACGTTCCCTTACTTAACCCCGTTTGGGCCCCTTGTGGTCGTGGGCCCGGGCGCAATGAATCCCTTCGAGCCATGGTTGCTACGCCACTGGTCACTAGTTGTTTCGATTTTTTTCCATTTTCAATGTTAAAATACAAAAATTCTGATTTGATATTTTTTTTAAATTGTAAGTTAAAGTGACGATCTTATATTGTCTTATATTTTACAAAATTATTTGCTGGATTGCTTCTTTCTTTTCAATCTATAATGAGTTTGGAGATTTTTTTTGATTTTATTTTCTGGACCACACTACATGATAGGTATACCCTCTTTTAATTTTGTTTGCAAATGTACTAGCCACATGCATGTAGAAATGTCTTTCAGACCATGCGAGCTATGGGGCAGATGATGTTAAGGTCTTCTGTGTCTTTGACCAACGGTTAACGAGCAGGGTGTTATGTGGCCAGCACAACGACCAACCGCATTTACTTTCCTAAGAGCAGGTAGCCATTATAGTTGTACTCAGAGGCGCCCTAAAAATCTGGAAATTCAAAATCCCAGTCGTCACCGAGATTCGAACCCAGGACGCCAGGTTTGGAAGCCAAGCGCTTAACCATTCGACCACCGCGCCCGCGGAACCCCACCAAGAGAAAAAATGCTTGTTAAGCGAATGTATAAATGTACACGACTTGATAACATAATGAAAGGCCTTGAGATCTAGACTTTGAGGACGATGCGCAAAATATTCCTAACATTAATTGAATCAACTGTTTGATGAATAGGGCATGGAAAAGGGCCTACAGGCGGAAATAGACCGAAGACGTTTAGTCTGTTCAAACAAATATTTTCTAGCCCTCTCTCTCTACCCAGACTACCCTTAAAAATAAGTTGCCTCTTTTTTATAAGATAACTTAATTTTTTTTCTTTCTTTATTTTTTAAATACTTTTTTGAACAATGATAACGTCAGACTTGGCTTTTCCGGGTGTGGCCAACGAGCTAGTCATTCTTGTCTCAGCGATATACATCCACTGTCAACAATTTCTAGGACAATCGATGGAGCCGTTTTCGAGAACCGTGTCCACGCAGGTTTTAGTTTTTTCCCATAACGTTTTTTCCATTCCTAAATCGCGACTAAAGTAAGAGGTATAGCAAAGGTATAGTAGAGGTATAATAGAGGTAAAGTAGAGGTATAGTAACAAAAAATTGGAGCGTTTATAGCAAGCGTCTATTGTATCCTCTGTACAGAATACGGGAGTGTTGATAGGCGATGTCTTATTTGTCACCTTGTAATATTTGTGGGCACCGTTCAGCTCTGTGGAATCACATTTCTATGCTATTATGGTGTCCTTGACATTGTCTAATCTTCTTATTTTATTGCATTACGCTTTTCTTTAGGTTCAAAGGCACCACATTGATCCGTATCGCTTTCTCTTTGTTTTTCTCACTTTCTTTATGTTCTTGTTTTTAAAGAACGTCACTGGATCTCAGAAAGTCAGAGTAAATAAAGAGCAGATTACTTTGACTAGCTTTACTGTGAACAGACGTAATAGACGCATGAAAGTTTCGGAAAGTAGAATCAGTAGGCATCTCCCTTAGTGGTCCACCTCATCAGATCTATTAGGCTCAAGAAACTGAACACAATACAAAATATTTCCATTAAGAGTACACTACTTTGAACGTCTTTGCATGCATGATCATTTTGTAAAAAGAATATATATATCACCAATCAATGTAAGCAAACAACCTAATTGTAAAAAAAATGTTTGTAAAATGTTTGACTTATTTCGGATGTTCCTTCAGAGTTGAAGATAATTACTTCCTAGTCCAAACCACCCCCAGGATGGGAGCGGGCAGGGTTTGAACCCGGGACCATCGACCGAACGACCAGGCAGCCATCCTTCATTAATTATGACACTCAACTTAATTATGACACTCAACTTAATTATGACACTCAACTTAATTATGACACTCAACTTAATTATGACACTCAACTTAATTATGACACTCAACTTAATTATGAAACTAAAACTAATTATGACACTAAACCTAATTATGACACTCAACTTAATTATGACACTCAACTTAATTATGACACTCAACTTAATTATGACACTCAACCTAATTATGACACTTAATTATGACACTCAACTTAATTATGACACTCAACTTAATTATGACACTCAACTTAATTACGACACTCAACTTAATTATGACACTCAACTTAATTATGACACTCAACTTAATTACGCCATTCAACTTAATTATGACACTCAACTTAATTATGACACTCAACTTAATTATGACACTCAACTTAATTATGACACTCAACTTAATTATGACACTCAACTTAATTACGCCACTCAACTTAATTATGACACTCAACTTAATTATGACACTCAACTTGTCTATGTTCGTTTGGTTTCGTGCGTTCTATTACTTTCTCCATTGTTTACATACTATTGTGTTTTGTTAGTCACCTCTGATGAGTCAACATGAGAAACTCTAACCATTTACTAAGTTAATTGACTTAGATGGACTATCGTTACACACCTACTCATATGACCTATTCAGATAAAGTGAAAGGAGATGAAGTTTAGAAAAAGTGAACAAGATGAAGTGAAGAAGTTAAAGTGAACAAGATGAAGTGAACAAGATGAAGTGAAGGAGATAAAGTGAACAAGATGAAGTGAACAAGATGAAGTGAACAAGATGAAGTGAAGAACTTAAAGTGAACAAGATGAAGTGAACAAGATGAAGTGAAGGAGATAAAGTGAACAAGATGAAGTGAAGAAGTTAAAGTGAACAAGATGAAGTGAAGGAGATGAAGTGAACAAGATGAAGTGAACAATATGAAGTGAACAAGATAAAGTGAACAAGATAAAGTGAACAAGATGAAGTGAACAAGATGAAGTGAACAAGATGAAGTGAACACCATAAAGTGAACAAGATGAAGTGAACAAGATGAAGTGAAGGAGATGAAGTGAACAAGATGAAGTGAACAAGATACAGTGAACAAGATAAAGTGAACAAGATAAAGTGAACAAGATGAAGTGAACAAGACGAAGTGAAGTAGATAAAGTAAACAAGGTGAAGTGAACAAGATGAAGTGAACAAGATGAATTGAACAAGATGAAGTGAACAAGATGAAGTGAACAAGATGAAGTGAACAAGATACAGTGAACAAGATAAAGTGAACAAGATAAAGTGAACAAGATGAAGTGAACAAGACGAAGTGAAGTAGATAAAGTAAACAAGGTGAAGTGAACAAGATGAAGTGAACAAGATGAATTGAACAAGATGAAGTGAACAAGATGAAGTGAACAAGATGAAGTGAACAAGATAAAGTGAACAAGATAAAGTGAACAAGATGAAGTGAAGGAGATGAAGTGAACAAGATGAAGTGAACGAGATGAAATGAACAAGATGAAGTGAACAAGATGAAGTAAAGGAGATGAAATGAACAAGATGAAGTGAACAAGATGAAGTGAACAAGATTAAGTGAACAAGATGAACTGAGCAAGATGAAGTGAACAAGATGAAGTGAACAAGATGAAGTGAACACCATAAAGTGAACAAGATGAAGTGAAGGAGATGAAGTGAACAAGATGAAATAAACAAGATGAAGTGAATAAAATGAGATAAACAAGATGAAGTGAACAAGATGAAGTGAACAAGATGAAGTGAACAAGATGAAGTAAACAAGATGAAGTGAACAAGATGAAGTGAACAAGATGAAATGAACAAGATGAAGTAAACAAGATGAAATGAACAAGATAAAGTGAACAAGATGAAGTGAACAAGATGAAGTGAAGGAGATGAAATGAACAAGGTGAAGTGAACAAGGTGAAGTGAATTGATGAAGTGAAGGAGATGAAGTGAAGGAGATGAAGTGAACAAGGTGAAGTGAATTGATGAAGTGAACAAGATGAATTTTAGATGAAGTGAACAAGATAAAGTTCAGAGAAGTGAACAAGATGAAGATAAAGTGATCGAAAATGGCAGGACAAAGTCGAAACAGATAGCCTGGCTACTTTTGCTTGTCCACTCACGTGACTTGCTAAAGTCCATCTTTCCTCTCGGCCTGTCCTCCTTCATTTCAGTCTCACCTCCGGTCTGGAAGTGAGTGGCGAGTTTCAAAGGGTTAGAGACTTTACTACACAAGTCACGGAAAGTGGCCAAGAGAGACACGGAGTCTGAAGCCATCTATCTGTCACGTAGCAGTATTAAGGAAGCGACACTGACCATCCATTCACCACACACACACACACACACAGAGAGATATAAAGAAGTCCCCTCGAGCGTGAGTGTGAATCAAAGACTCGATCTCACCATTTCCTTCCCTACTGGTCAAGTAAAAACAACACCTGACTGTTGACAACATGACGAACGTTTTGTGACAGTCTAAAGCTTCATTCTTATACCTGCAGGTGCAAATCTCCATTCAGAAGAGCTTATGACAGCTTGTAAACTAGAGTTTACTGATCTAATAATATGACCAACAGAAGACTAGGAGAGTAGGATTTATTTTTAGTTCTTTCCACTTGAACAGTTGTCTGATTATTAACCACAAACCAATGCAGTAAGGCGTCTTTCACATGGTGTACATATCAAGGTAGCAAAGAAGTGTAAATACTTTGGAGTCCAGTAGCTTCGAGTTTCTACACTGAAGAGTACATAATGTAAGGGGAGATACTTATTAAATACAACATTTGTATTTGGGATCTGCTACTACTGAAATGCTATAAATAGACTCGGGTTAATTCAGTTCATAGTCTATCATTTTGAATATCTTTTTGAATTCTTTTTATTAATGTATTATTGCTTGATATATTTTGAGAGTTCTATTTTTCATTATTTCTTTATTTTAACAAAGATCTCCGGTATACAATAAGAAATTGGGTCATCAGATTTAACAGATGACAAATACCCAGACGTATTCCCCAACTAAAACCATTGGAACAAGTGTCAGAGGCGAGTGAGAGTTTTTTTTTTTTTATCTCTCACTCACATAGCAGGGCTCTCATTCATTTACAATGCTTATATCAACTCACTCTGTCTGTCTGTCTGTCTGTATGATAAAAAAAAGTTTGTACATGTTATTTATCCGACACCCAAACTCGGATCAAGCTGAAATTTTGCACAAATATTTCTTTTACTTGACAACACAAGAATTAATTTAAAAAGTTGACCGATTAGCTAATAAACTATTGGTAATTGATTATTTTATTTGGAATTTTGAACAAGGGAAAGAAATTGCACTTAACTGAATTGGTGGAAAAAGCTGAATTAGTCCCCTTTACAGGTCGCCGCTCTAAATTGAAACAATATCTAAATAAATAATCTTCTCCAGCCATAAGTACCTTAATAGCAGGGTGGTTTGCACAATCTTCTCCAGCCATAAGTACCTCAATAGCAGAGTGGTTTGCACAATCTTCTCCAGCCATAAGTACCTCAATAGCAGAGTGGTTTGCACGTCAATAGCAGAGTGGTTTGCACGTCAATAGCAGAGTGGTTTGCACGTCAATAGCAGAGTGGTTTGCACGTCAATAGCAGAGTGGTTTGCACGTCAATAGCAGAGTGGTTAGCACGTCTGCCCTAGGAAGAGAGAGCCATGAGTTCGAACTCAAGTCGTTCCCTTTTTTTTTGTGTGTCATGCTTTTAAAACCCAATCCCCCCAGATATCTCCCTCCCTCTTCCTCATTATCCCAACTGGTCCAGATAAAGGATAAGGATCCTAGCGTAGTGAGAAAGTGATAGGATCCTAGCGTAGTGAGAAAGTGATAGGATCATAGTGTAGTGAGAAAGTGATAGGACCTTAGCGTAGTGAGAAAGCTAAAAGCATGAAAATTGCTAGTTGGAGATAATTGTTACAATAGTATTAATCGCACAGATTTATTATTGTTAGTCTAGATCTATTACAAATTTATTTACATACCAAATCCATACTCATTGATACAAGTACTTTTCATATTAGCTTTACTTCAGTATTTTTCAATTTTTTTCTTGTTTTTAACTTTTTCACTTTTTTTGATTCTCTGTTTTAAGGAAAGAAGTTAAATTAACTGAAAATAAAAAAATGAAAATAAAAAGATAATTGATTTTTTTTTTTAGTTCTCAATTATCTACCTTGATACTGTGAATTGAAAGTCGACATTATAGTTCTCAATTATCTACCTTGATACTGTGAATTGAAAGTCGACATTATAGTTCTCAATTATCTACCTTGATACTGTGAATTGAAAGTCGACATTTTAGTTCTCAATTATCTACCTTGATACTGTGAATTGAAAGTCGACATTATAGTTCTCAATTATCTACCTTGATACTGTGAATTGAAAGTCGACATTATAGTTCTCAATTATCTACCTTGATACTGTGAATTGAAAGTCGACATTATAGTTCTCAATTATCTACCTTGATACTGTGAATTGAAAGTCGACATTATAGTTCTCAATTATCTACCTTGATACTGTGAATTGAAAGTCGACATTATAGTTCTCAATTATCTACCTTGATACTGTGAATTGAAAGTCGACATTTTAGTTCTAAGTCTCTTTTCCTTCTCTTAAGGACATCGTCAGAATTTCAAAAACTTACGACATGATTACAAGGTGTAAAGAATAGCTCCAAATCATAAAGTAAGTAGTAAGTAGTAAAGTTCCCCTTTCAGACCTCATGTGGCCAGCACAACGACCAACCTCCTTTACGTTTACCGCTCAGCCACCGCTCCTCCACCCAAATTATAAAACATGGCTTTAAACTTTAAAAAAAAAATAATTCAGCATTCTAAAACGTGGCCGTGGCTCTGAGCCAATGTTTCTAAAACGTGGCCGTGGCTCTGAGCCAATGTTTCTAAAACGTGGCCGTGGCTCTGAGCCAATGTTTCTAAAACGTGGCCGTGGCTCTGAGCCAATGTTTCTAAAACGTGGCCGTGGCTCTGAGCCAATGTTTCTAAAACGTGGCCGTGGCTCTGAGCCAATGTTTCTAAAACGTGGCCGTGGCTCTGAGCCAATGTTTCTAAAACGTGGCCGTGGCTCTGAGCCAATGTTTCTAAAACGTGGCCGTGGCTCTGAGCCAATGTTTCTAAAACGTGGCCGTGGCTCTGAGCCAATGTTTCTAAAACGTGGCCGTGGCTCTGAGCCAATGTTTCTAAAACGTGGCCGTGGCTCTGAGCACTAAAGAATGAATCTGAACTATAAAGTACGGTTCTAAACCTGAAACATTTTTGTAAACTCTGAAAACAAATGACTCCAAACTTTCAAAATGCTTAAAGAAAGGCTCAATAATCTCACGTGCTTTTCTTATCTCCATAGCAACACAAAGAAAAAAAAGGTCTGGGTTAAGACTATAGGATTGACAATAAAAGTTTTGAATGTGTAAAAAAATCAAATAATAAGCTTTAATAATTAATGTTAGGATAAAAGGACGATAGAAGAAATCTTCACGTGACAGTCTGTCAGAAACATTTTTTCTATTTCTTAATCATGTCCTAGCTAGGACAAAACGAACATGTTTGTACTGTCGAGAATACATGAACTCCGGGACAAATAGAATGTTCTTGAAAACATTTCGCTATCGTCTAATATCTATCTACTACAAGAACTAGAATTATTCTAGTCATTATTCTATTGACTTCTTGAAGAGACTAGTCTTGACAATCTCAGCAATTTTGTCGCTAATGTTCCTCAGGAAACAAAAAAAAGAGTTTCCTAATTGACTTGTTGCACGAAAAACAATAGTCTACATTTGTTCTTCTCGGAGTGGAGAGCTCTGCTAGCAAGAAAATACAAATAATTGATCTTTCTATTTTTTTCCCTTATTGCTGTACGTAGTAAATTAATGAGATGGTCTGTCGGTTTATCGATTACTGTGTGCTTCTTTGAACACGTTGCCATAGTTTCATTTGATCATTGAGTGAAGTCCCTTTGAGGGAGGTCTTATCCTAGGAAGAATTGTCAATGTTGCTGAAAAAGAACAATAAGACTATTAGATCTAAACTAGTTAACTGAGACCTTGACTATACACAATAGGAATGGAAACTTGAATTAGTCCAACTTTAAAACGTTTAAACAAAACATCAAATGAGCCTTATAATAACATTCATCCTTATGATCTATAACAATAATGAAGTATTCATTCGAGACTGAAGATTAATGAGGAATGCAGTGTTTCCCATTGATACGCAGCCCCGGCTGTGACCTACATATTTTGCCAAAACCAGTGTAACTTTGAAAAAAAAAAAGGGCATTTTCCAGCATAAGTAGGTCACACAAATTTTTCATTCATTCAAACATTTACAGAAAAGAAAATAACGGATTCAGCCGACATATTGCATTCATTAGAACAAATGTACTCCTAGAAATGAATGCTTCCTTCCAAGATACTCTCATCACACAATTAATGTGCACTTAAGCCAACACTATTTTTGCCCAAGATACTTTATTCGCACAGTTAATGAAAATAGCGTTTTTACCAGAGTTTTTACATAACACACTATTTAAATAATAAATGTGTAAAGTGTATTTACTTCTATTTGAATAGTATCTCTCTTAGACTTCACCTTGACCTTAGTATGTTGAACTTTACAAGATCTGTCGACCGTCTTTCTCCATACCTCTTTGTTCTTCTCCTTCACTAGCATCTCTTTCAATGACACGTCCGTCCATTCTTTAATATTATTTTCTCTTTCTGCCTCTTTTTTCTTTTTCCTGGTTCTGTTACCTGAAGGAAGGTCTTTGCGAACCCTTAGGAACTTGTGTTATGACCAAAAAGTTGTAGTTTGCGTTTTTTAGAGTAAGTCAAGTCACGTGAAGGCGATTACTTTCAGTAGACAGCAGTATGCAACAGCTGCGTGAGATATCTGCCTGTAAACTAAAATATATACAGTAAAACTGTAGGAATTATTAACATAATCATGACATCCAGTGACTGATGACGGGTGTACAATTAAACAAGCTGATTACATCCTATACGGCTATCACGTTATCACAATAATGTAGATCAAGTCGATCCGGACAGCAAGGAATGAGGCATTACAGAAGGTCATAGCAGGTCATCATCATGGACACTCTATTGGATCCGACGTGAAATTAGCACTAATCAAAACCCCACGGCCCCCGATATCTGGGCCACGCGAGGAGGTGATAATGACCAAAGCAGTCAAGACGGAACGATCCCGCCGGTTCAACTTTTCCGGTTCTCCGTCTGCTTCTCCCGACTTTATCTGGTCAGTCCGACGGGCCATTCTGTTGTGTTTCCTTCTGTCCAGGCCATTACCCCAACACAAGTGACATACCGGAAGTGGGTAGGGATAAGGTAAGACAATACAGTCAGATAAGTGGCCCTCTGACCAGCTACTAAATCACGTTTATCTCATGGACGTCTGTGTGGATAAACGCCTCAAGGAGCGTCACGCTTTGAGGGTGGAGGGAGCGAAGCCCTCCTCTTGATCTGTACTCTTTCATACGTTTTTACACAACTACTCTTAGTCTGCTTATTACATTTGTGTGGGTGTGTGTAACAGCGTTACTCTTTATCTCTTTGAAAGCCAAGTGCCGACACTAGTTGTAGCCCATTCCTCTCTTGCCAAGAGACTTAGTATCCATTAGCTGTTTGAGACATGCTGAAAATGTGGTCCCTGTATGAAAACACGAGACAAACTTTAATACTGTTGTGATTATTACCTAGCTTATAAATTGTTCCGTATGTGTAGTTTAATTGTCCCTGTGGATCGCGATGGTCCCATGGCATGTTGAAATGTCCATGAGGATCGCGATGGTCCCATGGCATGTTCAAAATGTCCATGTGGATCTGGATGGTCCCATTGCATGTTGAAATGTCCATGTGGATCGCGATGGTCCCATGGCATGTTCAAAATGTCCATGTGGATCTGGATGGTCCCATTGCATGTTGAAATGTCCATGTGGATCTGGATGGTCCCATTGCATGTTGAAATGTCCATGTGGATCTGGATGGTCCCATGGCATGTTGAAATGTCCATGTGGATCTGGATGGTCCCATGGCATGTTGAAATGTCCATGTGGATCTGGATGGTCCCATTGCATGTTGAAATGTCCATGTGGATCTGGATGGTCCCATTGCATGTTGAAATGTCCATGTGGATCTGGATGGTTCCATGGCATGTTGAAATGTCCATGTGGATCTGGATGGTCCCATTGCATGTTGAAATGTCCATGTGGATCTGGATGGTTCTGTGGCATGTTGAAATGTCCATGTGGATCTGGATGGTTCTGTGGCATGTTGAAATGTCCATGTGGATCTGGATGGTTCTGTGGCATGTTCAAAATGTCCATGTGGATCTGGATGGTTCTGTGGCATGTTCAAATAAGATCGAATCTAGTTATATAACTATATAACCTTGCACTTAAGAAGTTTTTCTATACGTCTGCTACATTTTGTTACATTTGACCTGCGCTGAAGTAACATAGTTAGAAAGTCTGTTACCATTACTCTCCATTGTCTGTAGGCAAGAAGTCGAACATTCCCGCTAAACTGAGTACTAACACTCTTTTACTAATGACAGCAGACACAAAAATGTTAGAAGGTCAAGGTCCCACAGCCCTTTTGTGCAAATGCACTAATACCCAGAATGCCCCAGAGCAATACTTGGCGAGCTTCTTATTTATTTAGTTACGTAAAACATACAAGAAGAACAACTCGGTGTTGCAAGGAATTATGTGTGTTCAGGTTTATTTCCCCTGACCATTCGATTGATTTCGCTGTAATTTTATTGTAGAAATCCTAGTAAAGGGCGCTAATATGGCTTTTTTTTTCTTTTGCAAAGTAATTCTCTCCCCTTGTTTTGTTAAATTAAATTTTGTCTTAGAAACACGGCGAAGGTCTAAGCTGATTGAAAGGAAGAGGAGAGAGTGAGTAGGAATTGGAGAGAGGAGGATATGGTAGAGGCAGAGAAAGGAAGTAGAAATGGAGAGCAGAAAACGTAAAAAGATAAAAAATAGAGAGAAAGAGAGAGAGAGAGAAAAAAAAAGAAAAAGAGAGAGAGAGAGAGAAAGAAAGAGATACCGACAAATGTATTATCCAGTGCACACCTTATTTGACTGACAGCAAAGCCTGCCATTTGACCAGAAAGTTCTCTGAAATCATTGTGATAAATTCTTATGCAAACTAGGTCATTTTAGATATATCATCAGATAGTACATAGATTTAGGTCACGTCACAATGTGCTGAATAAGCCTAGGGGGGAAGATATCGGCATAAAGCTGAAAAAACATTTCAACCTACTTGATCTGCCGATATGATACCCTGCCGTTGAGACTAAGTAACATATGTCTCAAGACTTGTCACTGAACTTATGGCGAGATCTAGACATTTCAAAGTTTAAAATGAAACTATAAAAGCTCTATCAGCCGCAGAGGTGGAGTAGATATGAACACCAAAGGGAAGATAACTAGTGAAGGTTGTTGCTCTGTTTGAAATATTGACAAAAACAGGGGCATTTAGTATCGTCCTACGACACACCATGAGTCAATGTAGTAAAATCGCAATATTTAGAAAGCCTCCATGAGAGAAGACTTAAAAGTGAAGTAGCAATTATACATAAAACACTGAACCATAATCTTCAAATACAAAAACAAAATTTAATAAAATACTCTGAAAGACACAAAGATACTCGATTACTTCTTGTCCCATATACTAGGACAAATGTGTACAAATACTCCTTCTTCCCTAGTGCTATTAGAGCTTGGGGTACATGACACGGGTCAGCCAGGAAAACCAGTGACTTGGCAGAATTGAAGTCATTGGTTAACATGCATGACTAGATGCATGACGCGTAGAACGTAATCATCTTCTATTTTGAAGTAACGTCTGTATTTTATAAGATAAGAAGATAGGTAATAGTTAATGTAGTCTTGGCGGATCAAAGACAGAACATATTGTATTGGCTACAAAGACATCCTGTTTCAATGTAGTCTTGAGGAGTCTCTGCGTTTTGCACCTCTGAGTGACACAAGCAAACAACTTTCTCAGTAATATAGTTTTGGTAGTAAAATCAGGCCGCATTTAAAGGTGACTAAAATGGGGGTAGGGGCTATCTTTAGTCTGGAGTACATAATCCCCTTACGCTCAGGAAAACAAAAACTGGGTGAGAGGCGTAACACTCAGGGATTGTTTGATAAGGCGTTGAGGAATGTCGCTGCTGTCTTGTGGGAGTACGTTCCACTGATCTGACAAGATTTGGTGCTACTTATGTTGATAGCACAGACACAGAGTCTCCCTGTTACAAAGTCAAACTTTACTGTTCTAATCTAAAGGTAAACAAACGCTACACATTCACGATGGACTCCGGTTCGAATCCTATGCGCTACCATCCCCTGCCGTCCTGCGAGAAGTTTGGGCTAACACATAACATTTATATGGACTGTGTCCCTCATCATTAACTCCATTTGGTTCCTTCCCACCCCCCGACCCCTCATCGCGACCTCGCCACTGCCAACAAGTCAAGTCATTTATACAAACGAATAGTTCTTAGCAGAAAGATAACGCGCGCTAACAAGCTCGCACTTAGTAAGACGTAATTATATAATTACCTGATCGATACCTTGACTAGCGCAGGGGGTGGGGGTAGGACGGAGGGTGGTACATAAAGAATTGCTTTTTATTGCACCCCGTGACTGAAGAAAATGCACAAATAGGCATCAAGGTTTAACTTAGGATTTAACTTAAGGGTTTAACTTGGCTCGGTCTGAGTGTTAAACTTTTTTTTATAGAAATATGAGAAGTTATGACGATGCTATTACCATGGTAACACTCGTCCAATTGAAGCTTTAAAACAATTTAAAACAATAAGTTTATAATTATGTCTGTAAACTCACTGTGTGTGTGTGTGAGATAGATATTTCATGCGATTCTAAGCAAGATTTATGTATCAATTCTACCAGGATAAGTTTATAAAACTAAAAAAAAAAAAGGGGGGGGGAACGACCTGAATTCGAGCTCATGGCTCAAGCCTTCTCAGGCTTCGCAAGCCAACACGGTAACCACTCTGCTAGCGGAGAGCCTATACATATGTAAGATTGTAGTTACCTTTTGTTTCTATAGTCTCGTCCTATGTTTCGTGTTCAGTTCACTAAAACTCAGACGAAGACTAAGGGGACTAATTTAGCACATACTACCACTTCAGTCAAGTACACATTCTTTCCCTTGTTTGAAATACCAAACAAAAGGAATAATTACCAAAAGTTAATTAACTAAAATTGATTCTTGTGTTGTCAGGTAAAACAAATAATTTAGCAACAGTTCAGCTTGATTCTAGATTAGGTGTGGGAGAAATAGCGCGTACAAACCTTCTACCAGACAGACAGAGATAATATAAGCTTTGTAATGATCAGTTTTATGCTACACAAGGCCCCACCCTTTTTCCTACACGAAATCCTCAAATTTATTTAATATAAAACTTTATTTTCCATTCCACACACTGTATAAAGGTCGTGGTGGTGAGGGGAAGGGGATACGTGGGAGGAGCTTACACTATGACCATTGTAAACTTGTGATATAGATGTATACATTCTTAGCCTACGATATAAAGATCGTTTGGCCTATTTCAAAATTTGGTAGTCTTTAATTTGTTTACAGTTTTATTGACCATGAAGTTCTTATGTTTCGCAAACAAAACTAAAATACAAGAAATAAATTTTAGATTTTTTTATACAATCAGATAAAAAAAAATTCCCCATTAATTCTGGATAAAAATATTTTTTAATTTCATGTCTATCAATTCTGCCGTTTACAGACCGCTATTAGTATTAACTGAGATAAAAGTCTATCACGTCTTTTCGTTTGAGATTAGCAAAGACGGGTAAGGGTGGGGTATGGGGGGGGGCAGTCCATCTTACGAGAATTCAAAGTCAAACATCTCACGAAGTTTCGTCCCTCCTCACACGGCCTCTATCCCCCCCCCCCCCCACCGGCGCTTCCCATCCTAAAGCTTCCCATCAAAAGAAGAGCGCGAGACAGATTTAGGGCCGCGCTATGATAGGTGCACGAGCGGCACTCATCCGTCTCTGATAGGATGTACAGATGTGGGGTCATTAAAGGCGTCCAGGATGGACAGGGCCGTCAGATGAGGTAGATTAAGTTTATCTGAGTTGACGTTTTCATATGACATTGAACTCTTGCTGCGGTACAGGCGGGTGTTGGAGAAAGAATAAATGTTCCGTTTTTTTTTTTGGTTAGGTTTCGTGTATGTGTGTTTTGTGTTTTTTTTTTGGTTAGGTTTCGTGTATGTGTGTTTTGTGTTTTTTTTTGCTGAAGAGGAGATTCAACTTTTTGGATAAAGCTGTTAGTTGAATTTACGATTCTCGCCTATAAAGCTAATGGGTCTACGTGAGTTGACAAGAACTAGCTGAGTGTCCTAGAGATTGTCTTCACGTTGGATGAGACGGTTACATTAGTCAAAAGTCAAGTTCAGTAGCAATACAAATTAGAATTTATGTTTATACTTTTGTGTACTTATGTTTTGTTCTAGAACGCCCCAAACTGTTTAGACCTGGAGATATTTTCCAACGACGTATTGTGAACCCAATCACCAAGTCGCTCAAGTTTCATTCAACACTCTTGGTAGTAGTTTTGTGGAACCCGTCGTATAGCCCGCAGGCCGTAGTTTGGACGACACTGCCATACCAATTGCACACAACTTTTTTTTTGTTTCTTAATGAAACACAGAAGACATCCAACAAAAATATAACAGATACTTGTCATTTACAGATACTTGTCATTTACAGATACTTGTCATTTACAGATACATGTCATTTACAGATACATGTCATTTACAGATACTTGTCATTTACAGATACTTGTCATCCGCAGATACTTGTCATTTACAGATTCTTGTCATTTACAGATTCTTGTCATTTACAGATACTTGTCATTTACAGATACTTGTCATTTACAAATACTTGTCATTTACAGATACATGTCATTTACAGATACATGTCATTTACAGATACTTGTCATTTACAAATACTTGTCATTTACAGATACTTGTCATCCGCAGATACTTGTCATTTACAGATACTTGTCATTTACAGATACTTGTCATTTACAGATACTTGTCGTCCGCAGATACTTGTCATTTACATATAGTTGTCATTTACAGATACTTGTCATTTACAGATACTTGTCATTTACAGATACTTGTCATTTACAGACACTTGTCATTTACAGATACTTGTCATTTACAGATACTTGTCATTTACAGATACTTGTAATTTACAGATACTTGTCGTTTACAGATACTTGTCATCTACAGATATTTATCATTTACAGATACTTGTCATTTACAGATACTTGTCATTTACAGATACTTGTCGTCCGCAGATACTTGTCATTTACAGATACTTGTCATTTACAGATACTTGTCATTTACAGATACTTGTCATTTACAAATACTTGTCATTTACAGATACTTGTCATTTACAAATACTTGTCATTTACAGATACTTGTCATTTACATATAGTTGTCATTTACAGATACTTGTCATTTACAGATACTTGTCATTTACAAATACTTGTCATTTACAGACACTTGTCATTTACAGATACTTGTCATTTACAGATACTTGTCATTTACAAATACTTGTAATTTACAGATAGTTGTCGTTTACAGATACTTGTCATCTACAGATATTTATCATTTACAGATACTTGTCATTTACAGATACTTGTCATTTACAGATACTTGTCGTCCGCAGA